>NC_141876.1:481988336-482139851 GCF_056163025.1 Triticum urartu | reverse complement strand
TGCAAAGTAGCATAATCGGTAATGCTGATTTCAGGGACTTAGAATGTGCTTGTCCTATTTTTGCTTTTATGCCATATGTTCATGTTGTTTCCTAGGGATCCGTGCCTCTTTTGAGGATGATCAGTAAGGATGTTTTGTTAATATTGTGGTGTTCTATTTATCCATGTCTTTGTTTGCATTTATGGATCACCCTATCTGGAGTCAATCGAGCTCTACTTTTGCTATAAAATGTTCCTGGCAGATTGTTAACTTGTTTAGCGATTTTGCCGAGGTTGTTGCTATTGATCCGTGCATGCTATGTTGTTGTTATTTCCATGTCTAGCTTCCATGCCATGTCTTCTTGATGAGTGTATGCTTAGTTTGTCATGCCATTCTTTGTAGTGAGTGTATCGAGCTCGTAAACATAGCTACTCGTTAACTGTTTTGCATGCTCCAGTTTTTCACTAAGTCTGAATCTGTTTATGTTTTTGCCATGTTCACATGCTTGCAATTGTATTTTATGATCCCTTTTGGCTCAAGGTCACTAAGGGACTTTTGTTAAGTGCTTTGAGTAGCTTCATGCCATGCCTTGATTTGCCATGATATGTTCCTGTAGCATGTAGTTTTCATGCTCTAAAGTGTGCTTCCTGATGATAAATTCCAGACTTGTGTTAATTTCACTAAGTCTGAATCCTGTTATCGTTTGCACTTTTGCCATGCTTGTTTGAACCTGTTAATAGATGAATTAGCCATAGCTCATTGTTCATCTTTTGTCAACTATCATGAGTGGATCCCTGCCATGTATTTTGTTGTTATGTTTGAGTGCTGTAGCATATTTATCTTGATGCATTTAGATGGTCATTTGCTGATTATCGCAGACCGGTGTCATATTTGTTTTGCTTGCCATTTCCAAACCGTGCATCCAATTCCGGTGATCTTTATATCAATTTCAACTGAAATCACATCACCTTTCCAGTGGCGCTCTTGGATTTCCATGTTGAGGCCAGGTTCAATCATTCCTTTGCACATCATGCATATGCATCACATACCGCATCCCGCTTATCATACCATGATCATGTGTTGGTTGTTTACTATGTTGTGTGCTTCTTTCTGGTGTTGCTTCTTCGGGTTGGTTCCGATAACGTCGCATCTGTGAGGACCCGTTCGACTACGTCCATTTGTCTTCTTCATGGACTCGTTCTTCTTCCTTGCGGGATCTCAGACAATCCGGTGTGCCCTGAGAAAGAGATATGTGCAGCTCCTATCGGGATTTGTCGGCACATTCGGGTGGCTTTGCTGGTCTTGTTTTACCATTGTCAAAATGTCTTGTAACCGGGATTCCGAGTCTGATCAGGTCTTCCCGCTAGAAGGAATATCTTTCGTTGACCGTGAGAGCTTGTGATGGGCTAAGTTGGGACACCCCTGCAGGGATTTGAACTTTCGAAAGCCGTGCCCGCGGTTATGGGCAGATGGGAATTTATTAATGTCTGGTTGTAGAAAACCTGAAGTTGACCTTAATTAAAATGCATCAACCGCGTGTGTAACCGTGATGGTCTCTTCTCGGCGGAGTCCGGGAAGTGAACACGGTGTTGGAGTAATGTTTGACGTAGGTTGTTCTAGGATCACTTCTTGATCATAGTTGTTCGACCCTACTTTTGCCTTCTCTTCTCGCTCTCTTTTGCGAATAGGTTAGCCACCATATATGCTAGTCGCTTGCTGCAGCTCCACCTCATACCTTTACCTTACCCATAAGCTTAAATAGTCTTGATCGCGAGGGTGTGAGATTGCTGAGTCCCCGTGACTCACAGATACTTCCAAAACCAGTTTGCAGGTGCCGTTGAACCGTGCAGATGACGCAACCAAGCTCACGGAGGAGCTCGATGAAGATCTTGTCCTTTGTGTTGTTTCGTTCTAGTTGATCAGTAGTGGAGCCCAGTTGGGGTCGATCGGGGATCTGTGTAGCATTTGGGGTAGTCTTCTTTTATTTTGGTTCCGTAGTCGGACCTTGATTGTATCTGGATGATGTAATGCTTTTTTCGTGTATTTGTGTGAAGTGGCGATTGTAAGCCAACTATGTATCTTTTTCCCTTATGTATTACATGGGTTGTGTGAAGATTACCTCACTTGCGACATTGCTTTCAATGCGGTTATGCCTCTAAGTCGTGCTTCAACATGTAGGAGATATAGCCGCATCGAGGGCGTTACATAGGCGGTGACAGCAGTTCGATTTTGAGCTCTTGGGGAACTGGATTCAACAGTAAACTGAGTATGTACAGGCGAAAACAGTTACTACCCCTCCCTCGCTCACTGCACGCCCAGCAGAACATGCACCCTCGGTGCATTCAAATGACTCCATTAAGAAACCTATTCCGGCCACACGTCGGTTCATGAGCGGGTCTGTATTGGTACTGTAATAACTAGTGTTAGTGGTCACTTTACTTAAATTTAATTAGCTTTAATAGAAATTTATTCTTAAAATAAGCAATGCATTGGATCGTTCTATCAGTGCCATAGGATCAACATGCACAATAATTAGAATTATTATTCTCGAGAGGCACATGATCAGCACATTTGTCGCACTTTCACACATATAATACTACCAAGTTTGAACTGTTTGTTATGGTTGTTGTCCTCTGCAACATCATGTCGTGTTTTCTAGCTTGCAAGATTCAGAACCAACAAATAAGATTCAAATAATAAGTACAACAAAGATGCCTACACATCTTGATTCCCAGCTTGCAAGATTCATAACCAACAAATAAGATTCAAATAATAAGTACAACAAAGATGCCTACATATCTCATTGATTCCCAGCTTGCAAGATTCAGAACCAACCCATTAGAGCCTTTTGATAAAGTGAATATCAGGATTAAGTCCATCTTGGCTAGCCGTGTCATACGACCCAAGAACTTGGCGAATGCTCTTGACCATCACAACTTCTATAGTTGAGTATTCATGTTTGCACAACACAGATAAGAAAGAGCATGATTACTATAATAGTGGCACTCCTTGAACTCAACATGTAGCTCCACTCGATGATTCAATTCATGCCACTTTTTCTGCAGTTCACCTGAAATGAAGCAAAGATTGCATCATACAGCTAGCAAGAAGCACTTGCTCTCGCGAGCTGGCATGTTCTTCTTTAGTAGTTGCACAAAAATTGAGCAACATTAAGGTTGGTTGTCCTGCTCATGTAAGGTGCAACTATAACTTTCTTATCCTTTTGTGCAGTTCCACTAAAATAAAGTGCCATTGTGGTGACAGTGACGGCTCATCTTGCAAAGGCTAATAAAATGTTGCACGAGATTACCAACAGAATTTGACAGAGATTTTGGAAACTGCAATCAACATTTTGTGCAGTTCCACCAAAATTGAGAGATGTTGCCCACATGACATTTTAGTTGAACTGCACAAGACACTCATTCCAAAAAAGTGTTTTGTGCAGTTCACCAAAAGGTCACAATAGCAACAAGGTGAAATGGATATCCCTATCTGCACAAAAGATAGAAAGTAAATAGTTGCTGGTTAATGAGAAGATACGAAACATACATGAAATGAAAAGAAGCATCTTAATTATGTTCATGGCAATCACGCAACGACAGTAGAAATTTTAAAACGTTAGCAATGCTTCATGTTACCAGAAGCATTACGATCAACAATGACATTCGTCAAATATGGGATTACTTTAATGGTGGCATTGCTTGTTTACCAGATATAGTAAATCAACAGCAGCTAAAGAGTTGGTTTAAGGGCATGGGACCGTGGGGACACCAGGACACTCAGCAGCGTAAAGAAGCAACTTACTCATACTGGGGAAAACAGTAGGAGTACCATTCGTAACACAGCTTAATTGCATCATATCACTGGAGGCATTAGATTAACAGTAACACTGGTTAGACATGTCCTTAAGGTAATAGTGTGATCGCTTCATTTTACATGTGCCCTTACATTAACAACAGCAAAAAGTGTGTATAAGGAAATGGGACAGTGGATGCATTAGCACATTGTACCTACAATGAGGCATAAAGTGGTGATGCCGAGTTTGTTCATGCGAGGTGAGGGCAGCAAATCTAATCCTGGAGACCTTTTTACTATGTGAGGGCAGCAAATCTAATCCTGGAGACCTTTTACTATGTGAGGGCAGAAAATCTAATCCTAGAGACCTTTTACTATGTGAGGGCAGCAAATCTAATCCTGGACATACTTTGTTGCCGCCACTTTCTATCCTTTTTTCAGCCAATAATAGATATGTTCCTTATCCAGTTTGTACTGCGTTTTCCCATTATTTCCCTTTTCAACCAAGAGACTGGTTGGGTATCCGGTCTCTACTACATTCCCCCTGTTATTTCCTCTTTGAATCAAGTCCTAGATTCATGCTACGACGTTCCCCCTTTCTTCATTGTTTGAACCAAGCCCTAGATTCAAATGCATGAAGTAGCTTTACCTCTAATAATACTAAAAATTTAGGTAGCTTTGGAAGAGCTGATGGACGTAGAAAAAGATGCACATGCAGACACATGGGGAGCTAGGGCAGTAGAGCAAGGCCGCTTTCGAAGAACTTATACCTGAGGGTCGTCGGGATATCGACGGCGGCAGGTCGGATCTACGCACAATACGGTAGGGAGGAAGAAGGGTCAGAGGACCTGCTGAGTTGGCGCTGTGTCGGAGAGAACGACACGGGCAGAGGATCGGGGCCCGCCGGCAGCTGTGGGTTTCCTCCCTCGCCGGCGATGACCGTGTGAACAATGCACCTAGTCCTCTACACACACACCGGCCGAAGGGATCCGGCCAGATCTGTGACCAGCGGTGAGGAGAGAGAAAATGTCACCACCGCTGTCTTGTTTAGATCTGGAGAGGATGGGAGAATGAAGAGAGCAACCCTAGTAAAGCAAGCACTCAGGCCCCTGCCTACATATATAGTGGAGTGGTTATCTTTTTCTCTCCACAACAAGCATTTCAATTTGTGTACGCGACATTAAAGAAAAGAAACTCTCTATTTAATGTGACTAACTGTATGACTCCTACTTACTAGTAGTAGTATTGTTCACTTGTGCTCCCCGGCCCTCCATTCATTGAAAAACCCCATGGGTGAATAAACATATAGTACTAGTATTTATATAGAACGAACAAGCTCGACCTATTTTCACGTAGTTAAAAGTTGAGGGTGGGGCTTTTCCCGGGCAGTATGCGCGGCAATTTTCACGTAGGTGGTTTGACAGAGAGGCGAGGAGGGTGAGGGAGTAGCGGATTCAACTTACTTACTGCTGGAAAGGTCGGGCTGTGAGATTTCACAGTGCGTCACTACTGAAAAGACTTGTGATATGACTACTCACTATAGTCATGAATTACTGGCGCTACGACCGGGGTGATGCCCCCCTTCCGTTCCCCACTCTAATCTAGTACTACTACTCACGTCGGAGGACTGCGAACCACGACAGCCCAGTGAACCAGCAGGCGATAGGCCATACTCCTCTTTTTTTGTGAAGCTTGATTGACGACTTGTATGTTTAAGTGGGATATCTCATTTGTATGGAAAAAATAAAATTTATCATGTTTTGCATGCTTGATTTGTAAAGATGGTTCGTTTATGTCAATTGTGAGCAGGAGGAGGCCACACCAAATCTGGCAAGAAATAGGGTCCAAAGTAGTCAAATGATTGAGAAAGAGCATTTATTGTCAATCTAACCCTGCCATCCAAACACCTCTTTGGTTAGAGTTAGTTCAGGGTTAGAATATAACTCTAACCTCTAACTGAGTTAGAGTTCTCCTCGTCTCGGTTCATCGCCATCATACTTTCCCCATTCCCGTGTTTTCAGTATCCTGCGAATCAAAGAGTAGTTTAGGTCCGGTCGTTTTTTATAAATGTGTTATGTCCAAAATTTAATGAACGTGCTCCGGTTTCAACGAAAATAATATGGTTTCATGTAGTAATTCATTTATTTATTTATTCTTCTGCGGGAGGTTTGCATGTAATTCGTAAGGTCTAAAATATAGAGTACCCCGACATGGTTTCATATGCTCTGAGTCATGCATGCACTATGACCCAGATGCTCTATGTCCCAAATGTCGGTGAAAGGGAGCACATGGGAATAACCTAGGAGTACATATAGGAGGATAAATGCGTGAAAAAAATATGTACTATGAAGCATAGTTGCGGTTCAAAAAGGAGACGTAAAGTGATGATAGGTATAGCTCACACGCACCCAACTAGTGGAACTACACATACGACTACTTTTTCCCTAAAAAAGAGGTGTGAGTGCTCAATACTCCTATTCTATCAACACGAGTCCCATCTGACAACAGCGTCCATGCTACATGCTGGGGAACGTAGTAATTTCAAAAAAAAAATCCTAAGCACACGCAAGATCATGGTGATGCATAGCAACGAGAGGGAAGAGTATCGTCCACATACCCTCATAGACCGTAAGAGGAAGCGTTATGAGAACGCGGTTGATGTAGTCGAACGTCTTCACGATCTGACCGATCCAAGTACCGAACGCACAGCACCTCCGAGTTCAGCACATGTTCAGCTCGACGACGTCCCACGAACTCTGATCCAGCAGAGCTTCATGGGAGAGTTCCGTCAGCACGACGGCGTGATGATGGTGATGATGATGCTACCGACGCAGGGCTTCTCCTAAGCACCGCTACGATATGATCGAGGTGGATTATGGTGGAGAGGGGCACCGCCCACGGCTGGGAGAGATCAACAGATCAACTTGCGTGTTCTAGGGTGCCCCCTACCCCCGTATATAAAGGAGCAAGGGGGAGGCCGGCCGGTCCTCCTATAGCGCGCCAGGAGGAGGAGGAGTCCTCCTCCTAGTAGGAGTAGGACTCCCCTTTCCTACTCCTACTAGGAGGAGGAAAGGAAGGGGAAAGGGGAGAAGGAAGGAGAGGGACAAAAGGAGGAAATGGGGGCCGCCCCCTAGTCCAATTCGGTTTGGGCTAGGGGGGGCGTGCGCCCTGCCTCTTTTCTTCCACCACTTGGCCCATGAGGCCCAATACTTCTTCCCCGTATTCCCGTAACTCCCCGGTACTCTGAAAATACCCGAATCACTTGGAACCTTTCCGATGTCCGAATATAGTCGTCCAATATATAGATCTTTACGTCTCGACCATTTCGAGAATCCTCGTCATGTCCCCGATCTCATCCGGGACTCCAAACTACCGTCGGTACATCAAATCACATAAACTCATAATACTGATCGTCACCGAACTTTAAGCGTGCGGACCCTATGGGTTCGAGAACTATGTAGACATGACCGAGACACATCTCCGGTCAATAACCAATAGAGAAACCTGTATGCTCATATTGGCTCCCACATATTCTACGAAGATCTTTATCGGTCAAACCGCATAACAACATACATTGTTCCCTTTGTCATCGGTATGTTACTTTCCCGAGATTCGATCGTCGGTATCTCAATACGTAGTTCATTCTCGTTACCGGCAAGTCTCTTTACTCGTTCCGTCATACATCACCCCGCAACTAACTCATTAGTTACAATGCTTGCAAGGCTTATAGTGATGTGCATTACCGAGTGGGCCCAGAGATACCTCTCTGACAATCAGAGTGACAAATCCTAATCTCAAAATATGCCAACTCAACAAGTACCTTTGGACACACCTGTAGAGCACCTTTATAATCACCCAGTTACGTTGTGACATTTGGTAGCACACAAAGTGTTCCTCCGGTAAACGGGAGTTGCATAATCTCATAGTCATAGGAACATGTATAAGTCATGAAGAAAGCAATAGAAACATACTAAACAATCAAGTGCTAAGCTAACAGAATGGGTGCTACGTCTTGAGCTTGCGTTGGTTTTCCCCGAAGAGGAAGGGATGATGCAGCAGAGTAGCATAAGTATTTCCCTCAGTTTTTGAGAACTAAGGTATCAATCCAGTAGGAGGCCACGCTCAAGTCCCTCGTACCTGCACAAAACGATAGCTACTCGCAACCAACGCGATTAGGGGTTGTCAATCCCTTCACGGTCACTTACAAGAGTGAGATCTGATAGATATAATATTTTTGGTATTTTTGGTATAAAGATGCAAAGTGAAAAGTAAAGGCAAAGTAAAAAAGCAAAACAAGATTAAAGTGATGGAGATTAATATGATGAGAATAGACCCGGGGGCCATAGGTTTCACTAGTGGCTTCTCTCAAGAGCATAAGTATTCTACGGTAGGTGAACAAATTACTGTTGAGCAATTGACAGAATTGAACTTAGTTATGAGAATATCTAGGCATGATCATATATATAGGCACCACGTCCGTGACAAGTAGACCGAAACGATTCTGCATCTACTACTATTACTCCACTCATCGACTGCTATCCAACATGCATCTAGAGTATTAAGTTAAAAACAGAGTAATGCCTTAAGCAAGATGACATGATGTAGAGAGATAAATTCATGCAATATGAAATAAACCCCATCTTGTTAGACTCGATGGCAACGATACAATACGTGCCTTGCTGCCCCTTCTGTCATTGGGAAAGGACACCGCAAGATCGAACCCAAAGCTAAGCACTTCTCCCATGGCAAGAACTACCAATCTAGTTGGCCAAACCAAACGGATAATTCGAAGAGACTTGCAAAGATAACCAATCATACATAAAAGAATTCAGAGAAGATTCAAATATTATTCATAGATAGACTGGATCATAAACCCACAATTCATCGATCTCAACAAACACACCGCAAAGAGAAGATGCCATTGAATAGATCTCCACAAGAGAGGGGGAGAACTTTGTATTGAGATCCAAAAAGAGAGAAGAAGCCATCTAGATACTAACTATGGACCCGAAGGTCTGAGGTAAACTACTCACACTTCAACGGAGAGGCTATGATGATGTAGAAGCCCTCCGTGATGACGGCCCTCTCCGGCGGAGCTTCGGATCAGGCCCCAAGATGGGATCTCGTGCATACAGAAAGTTGCGGCGGTGGAATTAGGTTTTTGGCTCCTGTTCTGATTGTTTGGGGGTACATAGATATATATAGGAGGAAGGAGTACGTCGGTGGAGCATCGAGGGGCCCACGAGGCAGGGGGCGCGCCCTAGGGGGGGCGCGCCCCCCACCCTCGTGACCGCCTCTTTGACTCCTTGGAGTAGGGTCCAAGTCTCCTCGATCACGTTCGGTGAGAAAATCACGTTCCCAAAGGTTTTATTCCATTTGGACTCCGTTTGATATTCCGTTTCTTTGAAACACTGAAATAGGCAAAAAACAGCAATTCTGGGCTGGGCCTCCGGTTACTAGGTTAGTCCCAAAAATAATATAAAAGTGGAAAATAAAGCCCAATATAGTCCAAAACAGTAGATAATATAGCATGGAGCAATCAAAAATTATAGATACGTTGGAGACGTATCAGGCATCCCCAAGCTTAATTCCTGCTCGTCCTCGAGTAGGTAAATGATAAAAAGACAATTTTTGATGCGGAGTGCTACTTGGCATAATTTCAATGCAAATCTTCTTAATTGTGATATGAATATTCAGATTCGAAATATTCAAGACAAAAGTTTATATTGACATAAAAATAATAATACTTCAAGCATACTAACAAAGCAATTGTGTCTTCTCAAAATAACATGGCCAAAGAAAGTTATCCCTACAAAATCATATAGTTTGGCTATGCTATATCTTCACCACACAAAATATTTAAATCATGCACAACCCCGATGACAAGCCAAGCAATTGTTTCATACTCTAACTTTTTCAAAACTTTTTCAATCTTCACGCAATACATGAGCGTGAGCCATGGATATAGCACTATAGGTGGAATAGAATGGTGGTTGTGGAGAAGACAAAAAGGAGGGGAAGATAGTCTCACATCAACTAGGCGTATCAATGGGCTATGGAGATGCCCATCAATAGATATCAATGTGAGTGAGTAGGGATTGCCATGCAACGGATGCACTAGAGCTATAAGTATATGAAAACTCAAAAAGAAACTAAGTGGGTGTGCATCCAACTTGCTTGCTCATGAAGACCTAGGGCAATTTGAGGAAGCCCATCATTGGAATATACAAGACAAGTTCTATAATGTAAAATTCCCACTAGTATATGAAAGTGATAACACGAGAGACTCTCTACTATGAAGATCATGGTGCTACTTTGAAGCACAAGTGTGGTAAAAGGATAGTAGCATTGCCCCTTTTTATTTATTTTCTCTTTTTTTGGGCCTTCTTTTTTTCTTTGGCCTTTCTATTTTTTTTGGGACAATGCTCTATTAAATGATGATCATCACACTTTTATTTATTTACAACTCAATGATTACAACTCGATTCTAAAACAAAGTATGACTCTATATGGATGCCTCCGGCGGTGTACCGGGATATGCAATGAATCAAGAGTGAAAAGTATGAAAAAATTATGAACGGTGGCTTTTCCACAAATAATATGTCAACTACATGATCATGCTAAGAAATATGACAATGATGAATGTGTCATGATGAACTAGATGGTGGAAAGTTGGATGGCAATATATCTTAGAATGGCTATGGAAATGCCATAATAGGTAGGTATGGTGGCTGTTTTGAGGAAGGTATATGGTAGGTGTATGATACCGGCGAAAGGTGCGCGGTATTAGAGAGGCTAGCAAAGGTGGAAGGGTGAGAGTGCGTATGATCCATGGACTCAACATTAGTCATAAAGGACTCATATACTTATTGCAAAAATCTAGAAGTTATCAAAGCAAAGTATTACGTGCATGCTCCTAGGGGGATAGATTGGTAGGAAAAGACCATCGCTCGTCCCCGACCGCCACTCATAAGGAAGACAATCAATAAATAAATCATGCTCCGACTTCATCACATAACGGTTCACCATACGTGCATGCTACGGGAATCACAAACTTTAACACAAGTATTCTTTAAATTCACAACTACTCAACTAGCATGACTTTAATATTATCACCTCCATATCTCAAAACAATTATCATGCTTCAATCTTTTCTTAGTATTCAACACACTCAAAAGAAAGTTTCACAAATCTTGAATACCAAGCATATTATTATTAAGCAAATTACCATGCTATTAAGACTCTCAAAATAATTTAAGTGAAGCATGAGAGATCAATAGTTTCTTTAAAACAAATCCACCACCGTGCTCTAAAAGATCTAAGTGAAGCACATAGAGCAAAATTATAACGCTCAAAAGATATAAGTGAAGCACGTAGAGCAAAACTACTTAGCTCAAAAGATATAAGTGAAGCACAAAGAGCAAAACTACATAGCTCAAAAGATATAAGTGAAGCACATAGAGCAAAACTACTTAGCTCAAAAGATATAAGTGAAGCACATAGAGTATTCTATCAAATTTTAATTCATGTATTGCTCTCTCAAAAGGTGTGTATAGCAAGGATGATTGTGGCATACTAAAACACAAAGAAAAAAATAATACAAGACACTCCAAGCAAAACACATATCATGTTGGTGAATAAAAATATAGCTCCAAGTAAATTATGGATGGAAGTGGACGAAAGAGGGGATGCCTTCCGGGGCATCCCCAAGCTTTGACCTTTTGGTGTCCTTAGATTATCTTGGGGGTGCCATGGTCATCCCCAAGCTTAGTCTCTTGCCACTCCTTGTTCCATAATCCATCAAAAGAATTCACCCAAAACTTGAAAACTTCACAACACAAAACTTAAAGTAGAAAACTCATGAGCTCCGTTAGCGAAAGAAAACAAAATACCACTTCAAGGTACTGTAATGAACTCATTCTTTATTTATATTGGTGTTAAACCTACTGTATTCCAAATTCTCTATGGATTATAAACTATTTTACTAACCATAGATTCATCAAAATAAGCAAACAACACACGAAAAACGGAATCTGTCAAAAACAGAACAGTCTGTAGTAATCTGTAGCTAGCGCAAGATCTGGAGCCCAAAAAATTCTGAAATAAATTGCTGGACGTGAGGAATTTATCTATTAATCATCTGCAAAAATAATTAACTAAATATAACTCTTCAAATAAAAATGACAGCAGTTCTCGTGAGCGCTAAAGTTTCTGTTTTTTACAGCAAGTTCAACAAGACTTTCCCCAGGTCTTCCCAACGGTTCTACTTGGCACAAACACTAATTAAACACAAAAAACACAACCAAAACAGAGGCTAAATAATTTATTTATTACTAAGCAGGAGGAAAAAGCAAGGAATAAAAATAAAATTGGGTTGCCTCCCAACAAGCGCTATCGTTTAACGCCCCTAGCTAGGCATAAAAGCGAGGATAGATCTAGGTATTGCCATCTTTGGTAGGCAATCCATAAGTGGCTCTCATGATAGTTTCATATGGTATTTTTTTTATTTCTTGGAAAGTGTTCCATGCCCTTTTTTAATGTAAATTGAAATCTAATATTCCCTTCTTTCATATCAATAATCGCACCAGCCGTTCTAAGGAAAGGTCTACCAAGAATAATAGGGCAAGAAGGATTGCAATCTATATCAAGAACAATGAAATCTACGGGCACATAATTTCTATTTGCAACAATAAGAACATCATTAATCCTTCCCATAGGTTTCTTAATAGTAGAATCCGCAAGATGCAAGTTTAGAGAGCAATCATCAAAATTAAGGAAATCTAGTAAATCACACAAAGTCTTGGGAATAGTGGAGACACTAGCACCCAAATCACACAAAGCATAAAACTCATGATCTTTAATTTTAATTTTAATAGTTGGTTCCCACTCATCATAGAGTTTTCTAGGGATAGAAACTTTCAACTCAAGTTTTTCTTCATAAGATTGCATCAAGGCATCAACAATATGTTCGGTGAAGGCTTTATGTTGACTATAAGCATGTGGAGAATTCAGCACGGATTGCAACAAGGAAATACAATCAATTAAATAGAAACTTTCATAATTAAATTCCTTGAAATCCAATATAGTGGGTTTAGCAACATCTAGATTTTTATTTCTTTCAATCCCACTTTCATCAATTTCATCATAAAGATCTAAATACTCCGAATTTTTAGAATGCCTTCTAGGTAAAGGAAGATCATATTCAGTTTCATCAAGATTCATATTGCAAAACAAAGATTTAATAGGAGACACATCAATAACTTTTAGATCTTCATCTTGATTTTCATAGGAATTGGAAGAACACGCTTTAATAAAGGCATCTTTGGAAGCACGCATCCTAGCGGTTCTTTCCTTGCACTCATCAATGGAAATTCTCATGGCTTTGAGAGACTCATTGATATCATGCTTAGGAGGAATAGATCTAAGCTTTAAAGAATCAACCTCAAGAGAAATTCTAACAACGCTTCTAGCCAAATAATCAACTTTAAGCAATTTCTCTTCAAGCAAAGCATTAAAATTCTTTTGTGAATTCATAAACTCTTTAACACTATTCTCAAATTAAGAGGGCATCTTATTATAATTTCCATAAGAGTTGTTGTAGGAATTCCCATAAGTATTAGAAGAATTACTATGATATGGCCTAGGATTAAAATTCCCTCTATAAGCGTTGTTACCAAAATTATTCCTACCAACAAAATTCACATCCGTAGATTCATTGTTATTCTCAATCAAAGTAGACAAAGGCATATCATTAGGATCAGAAGAAACACTCTTAGTAGCAAATAATTTCATAAGCTCATCCATCTTTCCACTCAAAACATTGATTTCTGTGAACATCATTATGTTGATCATATCTACTATATGATTCACGCTCGACCTTTCGGTCTCCAGTGTTCTGAGGCCATATTTGCATATGCTAGGCTCGTCAAGTTTAACCCGAGTATTTCTGCATGTGCAAAACTGTCTTACACCCGTTGTAGATGAACGTTGAGCTTATCACACCCAATCATCGCATGGTGCCTCGGCACGACGAACTTTGGCAACGGTGCATACTTAGGGAGAACACTTTTACCTTGAAATTTAGTGAGAGATCATCTTACAATGCTACCATCGAATTAAGCAAAAATAAGATGTATAAAAGATAAACATCACATGCAATCCAAATATGTGACATGATATGGTCATCATCATCTTGTGCTTTTGATCTCCATCTCCAAAGTACTGTCATGATCTCCATTGTTACCGGCATAACACCATGATCTCCATCATCTTGATCTTTTATCAATGTGTCATCACATGGTCGTCTCACCAGCTATTGCTTTTGCAACTGTTGCTATCGCATAGCGACAAAGTAAACCAATTACATGGCACTTGCATCTTATGCAATAAAGAGACAACCATAAGGCTTCTGCCAGTTGCCGATAACTTCAACAAAACATGATCATCTCATACAACAACTTATATCTCATCATGTCTTGACCATATCACATCACAACATGCCCTGCAAAAACAAGTTAGACGTCCTCTACTTTGTTGCTGCAAGTTTTATGTAGCTGCTACGGGCGGAGCAAGAACCGTTCTTACCTATGCATCAAAACCACAACAATATTTTGTCAATTTGTGATGTTTTAACCTTCACAAGGACCGGACGTAGCCACACTCGGTTCAACTAAAGTTGGACAAACTGACACCCGCTAGCCACCTGTGTGAAGAGCACGTCGGTAGAACCAGTCTCGCGTAAGCGTACGCGTAATGTTGGTCCAGGCCGCTTCATCCACCAATACCGCCGAACCAAAGTATGACATGCTGGTAAGCAGTATGACTTGTATCGCCCACAACTCACTTGTGTTCTACTCGTGCATATAACATCTACGCATAAACCTGGCTCGGATGCCACTATTAGGGAACGTAATAATTTCAAAAAAATTCCTAGGCACACGCAAGATCATGGAGATGCATAGCAACGAGAGGGAAGAGTATCGTCCATGTACCCTCGTAGACCGTAAGCGGAAGTGTTATGAGAATGTGGTTGATGTAGTCAAACGTCTTCACGATCCGACTGATCCAAGTACCGAACGCACGGCACCTCCGAGTTTAGCACATGTTCAGCTCGATGACGTCCCACGAACTCCGATCCAGCGGAGCTTCACGGGAGAGTTCTGTTAGCACGACGGCATGATCACGGTGATGATGATTCTACCAACGCAGGGCTTCACCTAAGCATCGCTATGATATGATCGAGGTGGATTATGGTGGAGGGGGGACCGCACACGGCTGGGAGAGATCAACATATCAACTTGTGTGTTCTAGGGTGCCCCCTGCCCCCGTATATAAAGGAGCAAGGGGGAGACTGGCCGACCCTCCTAGGGCGCGCCAGGAGGAGGAGTCCTCCTAGTAGGAGTAGGACTCCCCTTTCCTACTCCTACTAGGAGGAGGAAAGGAAGGCGAAAGGGGAGAAGGAAGGAGAGGGAGAAAAGGAGGAAAGGGGGGCTGGCCCCCTAGTCCAATTCGATTTGGGCTAGGGGGGCTGCGCGCCCTGCCTCTTCTCTTCCACCACTTGGCCCACGAGGCCCAATACTTCTTCCCCGTATTCCCGTAACTCCCCGGTACTCCGAAAAATATTCGAATCACTCGGAACATTTCCGATGTCCGAATATAGTCGTCCAATATATCGATCTTTACATCTCGACCATTTTGAGTCTCCTCGTCATGTCATCAATCTCATCCGGGACTCCGAACTACCTTCGGTACATCAAATCACATAAACTCATAATACTGATCGTCACCAAACTTTAAGCGTGCGGACCCTACGGGTTCGAGAACTATGTAGACATGACCGAGACACGTCTCCGGTCAATTACCAATAGCAGAACCTGGATACTCATATTGGCTCCCACATATTCTACGAAGATCTTTATCGGTCAAAACACATAACAACATACATTGGTCCCTTTGTCATCGGTATTTTACTTTCCCGAGATTCGATCATCGGTATCTCAATACCTAGTTCAATCTCGTTACCAGCAAGTCTCTTTACTTGTTCCGTAATACATCATCCCGCAACTAACTCATTAGTTACAATGCTTGCAAGGCTTAAAGTGTTCCTCCGGTAAACGGGAGTTGCATAATCTCATAGTCATAGGAACATGTATAAGTCATGAAGAAAGCAATAGCAACATACTAAACGATCAAGTGCTAAGCTAATAGAATGGGTCAAGTCAATAACATCATTCTCCTAATGATGCGATCCCGTTAATCAAATGACAACTCATGTCTATGGCTAGGAAACATAACCATCTTTGATCAACGAGCTAGTCAAGTAGAGGCATACTGGTGACACTCTGTTTGTCTATGTATTCACACATGTATCATGTTTCTGGTTAATACAATTCTAGCATGAATAATAAACATTTATCATGATATAAGGAAATAAATAATAACTTTATTATTGCCTCTAGGGCATATTTCCTTCACTACAGCTAGCTCTTCTCCCTCGTTTCTCTCTTCTAATTCTAAACTTAGCCGATGCGCGGTGGGCGGGGTGGGGATTTGCCGATGGTCAGTTTGCTCAACTGCGGCCCCACCTGGCAGTGAAAATGTTACGACTGGAATAAAAATGCCATATACTACTAATAAAACATTAAGGCCACGAGGCGATGCAGTGCTGTTTACAGGAGGCAAGAAGAAAGATGCATCCATCGACGACGTCCACCTCCTCGACTCAGGGCGCCGGCCCACCGAACGACGGCTAAGTAGCAGCGGCTTCCGTGGCCAGGTCGACGTGCTTTTGAGGCGTCCAAAGATTCCAATTGCTGGAAGAAGGTCAACGTCTTTATGTCCTCGCTGGCCATGTAGTGGCCTATGTAGATGATTTCCTCGTAGACGTGGATGTGCAGGTCAACGTTTTCTTGCATGGCGAGGCGCTGTGCGGCGAGCGCGGCCTCAAGGTGCACATTCTTCGTCGCGACATCCGGCACCTGCAAGGCCACCGGGGCTTGAAAGAGTTTGTCACCATGGAGGCCGATGAGGGTGGCAGGTCTTGATAACCCACAAGTATAGGGGATGGCAACAGTTTTTGAAAAGTAAGAGTGTCGAACCCAACGAGGAGCTAAAGGTAGAACAAATATTCCCTCAAGTTCTATCGACCACCGATACAACTCTACGCATGCTTGACGTTCGCTTTACCTAGAACAAGTATGATACTAGAAATACTTTGTAGGTGTTGTTGGATAGGTTTGCAAGATAATAAATATTACGTAAATAAAAGGTAGGGGCCGTTTAGATAAAGAAATAGTAAAGTAAATATAGCGAGTGTGGAAAAGTGGTGTTAGGAGTTGCGAAATTGCCCCTAAGCAATTGACTACTTTACTAGACCGATAGCAAGTATTATGTGGGAGAGGCCACTGCTAGCATGTCATCCCTGACTTGGAATTCTATGCACTTATGATTGGAACTATTAGAAAGCATCCGCAACTACTAATGTTCATTAAGGTAAAACCCAACCATAGCATTAAGATATATTGGTCCCCCTTCAATCCCGTATGCATCAATTTCTATGCTAGGTTGAAGCTTCTGTCACTCTTGCCCTCCAATACATAGTCCTATCAACATATAACTAACCCTAGGGTGTGATCCACGCGCGCAATCATATGATGGGCACCAAAGGACAGCAACATAACCACCAGCAAATTAAATCAATCATAGCAATTCATCAACCACCGATAGAACAACGAAAATCTACTCAGACATCATAGGATGGCAACACATCATTGGGTAATAATATGAAGCATAAAGCACCATGTTCAAGTAGAGGGTATAGCAGGTTGCGGGAGAGTGGACTGCTATACATAGAGGGGGGAAGGTGATGGAGATGTTGGTGAAGATGGCGGAGGTGTTGGTGTAGATCACGGTGATGATGATGGCCCCCAGTGGCACTCCGGTGCCACCGGAAGCGAGGGGGAGAGAGCCCCCCTCCTTCTTCTTATTCCTTGACCTCCTCCCTAGATGGGAGAAGGGTTTCCCCTCTGGTCCATGGCCTCCATGGCAAGGGAGGGGCGAGAGCCCCTCCGAGATTGGATCCGTCTCTCTATCTCTCTCTGTTTCTGCGTTCTCAGATTCTTCCCTTTCACTGTTTCTTATATTCCCGGATATCCATAACTCCGATTGGGCTGAAATTTTGAAACGATCTCTATCCGGATATTAGCTTTCTTGCGGCGAAAGAAGGGCATCAACCGCCTTACGGGTGACCCACGAGGGTCAGGGGCACGCCTAGGGGGGCAGGCGCGCCCCCTGCCTCGTGGCCACCTCGGGCACTGTCTCGCGTGGATTTTTCTTCCCAAAAATCTTATATATTCCAAAAAAAATCTCCGTTAGTTTTTATCCCGTTTGGACTCCGTTTGATATGGATATTCTGCGAAACAAAAAACATGCAACAAACAGGAACTGGCACTTGGCACTGGATCAATATGTTAGTCCCAAAAATAGTATAAAAAGTTGCCAAAAGTATATGAAAGTTGTAGAATATTGGCATGGAACAATCAAAAATTATAGATACGACGGAGACGTATCAGCGGGCAATGAGGATCTTGGGCGCGGGCTGGAGCAGTAGGCAAGGTCGTCCACACGCTTCTTGATGCCGGTGAACTTGCGGATGGAGTGGACCATCATGTCGTCCATGCGAGAGGTGAAGCCGGCATCGGTGAGGGCAACGACGTGGCGGTCGCCAGCACCGTCTGGAAACGCTGTGCGGTACGGGGCCGCAGGCCGGCGTTTTGGATGATCTATCACAGTCGACTGCCGCTTGCGTCCATCGCCTCCATAGGTGCTTGTGGCTTCTGGTCACTTGGTGTAGCGACCTGACCCGAATGGATCAAGTCTCTATGCTTAAGTGTCATCCCTGGATCGGTATGCTGACACACACAGTACTCGAAGGATTTATAACAGAGGTAAATCACATGTATAAAGTAACGTAAATACTATTACCTCAATCCATATAGCGGAAGCAACAAGGTTGTGGATTCCCATCAACACCAACGGCAAAGTTGAGTGTAGAAATCGTAACCCTAACGTATCACTTACTCGTCGTAAGAAACCTGCAACATGAGACGCTGCAGCCCGAAACGGGTCAGTACATTGAATGTACTGGCAAATTCACACCATAGAGAAAATGATGAACAATGGCTATCACTATATGCATATATGGCTGGTGGAAAAGCTCTATGGTTATAAGGTTTTTGCGTAAAGTGAATTTTTCCCTACAGCAAAGGAATACATTTTAATTAACTATCATGGTGGTTGTTGAACATTGATAATGGTTGACAGCATTCTCAATCCCAATTAAGCATCATCATTAAAACCCAACAATATTCATTTAAAGTAACGTGATGAGATCAACAGGATAATCCAAGAACTAGATACTCAAGATGTCCATAACCGGGGACACGGCTAATCATGATTAGTTTGTACACTCTGCAGAGGTTTGCGCACTTTTCCCCACATGACTCGATCGCCTCCGTTTGTTTTCTCGCACTACATGGTGTTTGAGAAACGGATGACCGAGACATAGTCTTTCAGAAGCGCTAGCACCTTACATGTGGGGTAGACCGTACCACCTACAACCCCTACATCTGCTAGTCCACCCCGTAAGAGTTCGCACAACTTAGTCAACTATGCCAGAGCCCATAGTAGCATGTGGCTGCACACGGAAGTTTCTAGCATGAAAGATCTTATGATCCCTTTGAGCCTGGGTGGCGGTCCGAAATAAAAACAGGCAAGTCCTGATAGACATCAGGTGCCTCAATCCACCCAGATGTGTGTTTAAGTTGCCACCTTAGATAAACCATTAAAATTATCAACTCACATCTGTCATGGATATCACTCACACAATCCACGTCTACTAGCATAGCATGGCATAAATAGCAAGCGTAGAAGTAACTCCCAAAGGTTTCATAATAATACAAGTAATAGGTACTACCTCATCTACTTCCCATCCCTCAATTTAATTAGATCCTAATCATGCAATGTGAGAGGATTGATCTAATGCAATAAAACTAGGTTGTAGAAAAGGTATGATCAAAGTGTGAACTTGCCTGCAATGTTGATGAAGATGATTTGCACTCAAAACTCTTGATAGCTCTACTCGTCACACTCCGGTCAATCTATCATAAGCAAACAATAGAAACCACACATAAGCAATCACTCAAAAGATCAGAAAGACGAAGAAGACGATTCGGAAAACATCAAAACCAAGCAAATAGCTCTTGCAACATAAAACAATTTCTAACAGTACCAAAATTATGTGAATTTGGCCTTATTAGAAAGTTTAGATCAAGAGCTTCGATTTGCAAAAAGAATCAACTCAAACGGAGTTACGGATAAAAAGATATGATCAAAAGAAGTTTGAATTCAAATATGATCTAATTCAAATTTTAAAATTTTCAAAAACATGTTTGAGTTGTATTACTGGATAGAGGAGATCATAACGAAGAAGTGGGCGTTGGTTTCGTTGGATTTGGACTAACGAGAAAAAAGTTATAGTCATTTGAAGTACAGGGACTATTCTGTAAATAAAGTATTCACAACTAGGTCCCTGGCCGAAAATAACAGAAAAAGAAAAAGACTAAAAGGCGAACGCTCGCTTATACGGTCTAAACAGTGGACATTCGCTGTTTAATAAAACCCAAAAAAACAGATCTAGTCTAGGGCTTTTTTTAAAAAAACAAACTTAAAAGACCGGGGTTGGTTTTATACCGACGACGGCAGCGAGGTCAACGTCGAGGCGCACGGCGGCGGCTCCGGGCGAGGTTGCGGGCGGCGGTGACGGCGGAGGTGGCGGCGGACTGCGGCGGGAGGAGGCGGTGGTGCGACGCGGGGGCAGCGGCGGCGGCGGCGCTCGGCGGCAAAGCAGCAGCAGCTAGCGGCGGCGGCGGCGATGTGCGTCGGCGGCGCGGGCAGCCAACAGCGGCGGGAGGCGGCGGTTGCGGCGGCGAGAGGCGGGGAGGAGAGGGAGGCGGGGTCCGGGGCCGTCCTTATAAAGGCACGAGGCCGAGGCCTTCCTTGGGCGAGGGGGCACGAGGGGGACGCGGAGTCCGGCCGGACTCCGGCGGCGGCGCTCCCGTGCGGGAGTCGGTCTCCTGCGGGAGATTGGGGATGGGCGCGGAGGCGGGCTGGGCCGTGGCCTGGCCTGGAGCTGGGCCGGCCCAGTTCGGCGGAGGAAGTTTTTTTTTAACAGAGAGAAAAGAAAGAAAAAGAAAATAAAGAAAAATATTATATAGGCATATAATATATCAAAATTTTCAGAAAAAGATTTTCTACGACATGAACATTTTTCTAGCATTAAATAAAATACACACAAATTCTAATAATTCAAAGAGTGCTACTGGTCTATTAAAATCCAACTAAAATCATTTAAAAAAACCAAAAT
Source organism: Triticum urartu (assembly GCF_056163025.1). Lineage (NCBI taxonomy): Eukaryota > Viridiplantae > Streptophyta > Magnoliopsida > Poales > Poaceae > Triticum > Triticum urartu. The sequence continues at coordinate 482,118,655 of NC_141876.1, read as the reverse complement.
GATTTCAAATTAATTTTCCTCCAATTTTCTACTGTAGGGAATCATGTTACCCTAATTTCCATATATTTTATTTTTGGAGAAAAATAATTTGAATAAATCTCAAATAAATCCAAATTGAAAATAATTTCAAAAAGGACTTTGAATTTGATCCTTGAAACTCCCAACTCATATTTCATAATTTGAAGAAGTCATTTTATCTCCTCTCGTGAAAATCATTGAGTTGCTTAAAGTTTTTGAATTGAAATATTTCCAAATGAAATTCAATTATTTTCAAATACCCTTTGATTTAATTTGAAATGGAAGAAGTCATATCATCTTCGCTCAAGGGTTTTGTATTTGAAAAGAATTTGAATTCATGGAGATCAGAAAGCAAATATGAAAGTTTGGGAAAGTCCTTTTATTCCCTCTCATTTAACTTTCAAAAAGTTTCGAATTCACTCACTTTCAGACAATCAATCAAATCTATCTATTTATTATAACATTCCAAAATTTAGAATTTTGGGATGTTACAAACCTACCACCCTTAAAATGAATCTCGTCCTCGACATTCGGAGAGGCTAGCAAGAAAAGGTTAGGGTTTGGGGGTCTCCTCAAAATCCATCGATCGTCTCCGAGATCTGGGGTGCTACCACCCTTAAAATCACGGTTAGGGTTCTATCAAAACTCATATACTCCATCCTTATTCTTGACAGTGTCGGTCTTCTCAGATCTCGGCAAATTCCTTCTCTGGGCTCTTCCAGTAGTGGCATAACCTTTTCCTCATTTCTTCTGTACTTTCATCCTGGTAAGGTTATTCCGAGACTGGGTCTTCTTAGCTGACTGGTCTGGCACCAAAACTAAACAACTATCGATATCTCATGGTGGCCAACAATTTGTGGTTTCTCCTGCAGGAAATGGGTCTGGGTGATCCTCACCATATAACCTACGGTTGGCAAAGCTGCCTTGTACAAGGGAAAAATACCTATACCATTCTAAGGCTTAAACAAGGTTTTGATCGTCGTCTCTCCACTATAGGTAAGTCACTCAGATTCACCATCCCATATAACAAGACGAATAATAAGTGTAAGTCGGTATGGTGATCAATCCATCTCGCACCCAAATCATTACCTAGTATATGGTTTAGCGAATCTCGCATTGTAACACTCGGTCATCCTCACAAGCATTGCAGAATTTCTCTTGTCGACGAACTGGGTTCGGATAAATCCATGGATTCTGCAAGCCAAACAATCATCTATCGTTTCTTAACAACTCTCAGGTTTTGTGTTGCTCCTAAAAAATCGTCGGTTGATAAAGGCATATCCTCTTCTTCTAGGGTTTCTCCTTCAGCAAGAGTGTGCTTGCTTCTTGGCAAGTCCTGGGGCATGTGGGTTATGGCCCACTCATCACTTGTAGTCCTTGAACTTATCATCGGGCAACTTATCGTTATTCCAACATCCAACTTCCAGCTTCCTAGCATACTTAGAATCCATCCAATTGTATTATCTTCCTTCCTTCTATTGGCACCAAACTAGGACATGATTACTCAGACTCATCATGGAGTTTCCATTGATCCATATTTCCGACATCATACCTCCTTTATATCCAATAGTAATTCATCTCTTCATCCTCGTGGGATATCCCTCATACCGAGATAAAAACTTATACTTATGACATCCATATTCCACTTCGTGGAACATCATTATCCTTTCCGCGGTCAAGCGTCCTTACAAGGGAATATTGGCCATCTCTGGATGGCACTTCTTCAACTGGGAAACGTGAAACACATCTTGAACTCCTGATAGTCCTTCGGGTAACTCAAACTTGTAGGCCACTTCTCTCATACGCTCCAAAACTCGGTATGGTCCTACAAATCTCGGGGCTAACTTTTACCTTAACTCCAATTCGTTTAACTCCTCGTAGAGGGAACACATGAAGACATGCTCTGTCTCCAATTTCATAGACTACCTCCTTGAGTTTTTGAGTCTACATAACTCTTCTGCCTGGACTGAGCTACCTTCAGTCTATCTCGAATCAACTTAACATTCTCTTCTGACTCCTTGATCACATTTGGTCCAAACAACTGACGGTCTCCAACTTCATCCTACATACTTTTGAGGTATCACACATATCGTGACAAAACTCGTATGCATTTTGTCCGAAATCCACTCAGTGGAGTATCCTTATCTTTTCCAGGGGTCAACGGTTCTTACAGGGTACTACCACCCTTAAAATGCACAAACCTTCCATAGACCATATTTCTCTTATCCTCAAAAATGGTCAAAATCCTTCTTCATAGAGTAACAACTCATAAAATCCATATCAGTACCAACAATGCTAACTTTATTCACTCTCAATTAATTACAATCCCTCGCTTTTCCATTACATGTCTCAACTCAACACCTCAAGAAAATGTTCTTACTTCTACTACTCCATTACTTCTGTTGCAAACTCAACTATCTAGCACAGGTTTCCTTCTCCTTGGGGCATTCTCTGGCAAGGTGCCCTGCTTCATTGCAATGGAAACATATTACTTCTGGGAAGATTCGAGGTTTCCTTGTGATTATATAGCCTACTGGGGTCCTCATCTTCCCTTTTGGGCAATCGTTGAAGTAGTGTCCTGAATTTTTGCACCTGAAACATGTGATATAACTCAGGTCTTTCCGGGAATCCAATCTACTTCTCTTTCTGGACTTTTCCATTCCAATCAGAGCTTCTATTTCCTGTGGGTCATATTCTACTTCCTCCGTCGGGAATTCTACTAGATCCCCATTCATACAATTCTGGGAGATGTGTCCTTCTTCTCCACATGAATAGCAAGACTTGGTGTAGGGTTTAATTGGTTCTTCTTTGGGTGTGTCCTCCATCATAGCTTCTTCTAAAATTTCCATGAGGGCTCCTTTCATTTCTTCTTTCTTCTGCTGGATGGTTCGTTGTACCATGGGGTAAATGTGACACTGAGCAGGATAGTGGGTAGTCCCTTCACACAAGAAACAAGTAATCTGCCTAATTGGGCATTCTTCAACTGGGTGACTTCCTTCGCAATTAGGGCATTCATCCTTGTGTTCTTTATGGGTGTGTCCGATTTCTCCACAAATCTTGCATGCACAAGGTTTCTTCATATCCTTTCCATAAGGCTTCAATTTCTGGGACACAAACTGAGACTTTAGCAAAGTCAACTTAAATTCTTTCCAAGTGGTTACTCCTTGCCATCCATTGATGGTTTGGTACATCCTCCTCCAAGTAGCAGCACCTCTTTCAAAGCATTGAAGAGCATGCTGGGCCATATCCTTTCCGACTATAGGGTTGTTCTCCATATGATCCTCCATGTTCTGAATCCATCGGTCTGTCTCCAATTGACTCATTGGTCCCAAAAATACAAGCTCATCTCCATTCATCCTCTATTGGGTCCATGGGTTTTGGGGTAAGATAAGAGAGATCAAGAGGGATGCACACAATACAAACAAAAGTTTTGAAAAGACAGATTTTTGTTGTGGCTGTCGAAAAACATCAAACAAATGACAGCTCACAAACGTCGCATCTAACGTAGGTACAAAACAGGGGTTTGGTCTGCTAAGGTCAACGTCGCCAAACTCTTCAAGTCTTGGTCATGTCTCCGATGGCTTCTTGCCATCGTGCTTGTCCTTCTCCAGCTCTTTTGCCAGATCATCTCTATTGAAGTGAAGTCTCTCACGATGTCCTTCAATATTTCTGGAGTTGCATTCCAAACTTCTGGGTTTCATTATCCTTGGCATGAACCATGGTCATACTGTCCTTCAGTTCCTGACAATTCTCCGGTATCTCGAGGTTTTACTTCTCTAGCATGGCTACTCTCATCTTCAGGATCCTGAGTTCCTCATGAAATACTTCCTTGTCTAATACGACTTCCTGGAGCTCCATTTTAAACTTCTTGATGTACTACTCCAGATCCTGGTGATACACCGGCTAAGGTTAAAACTTCATCTTGCTGATAGGTGCTCCATCAGCCTTCTTCCATCAAATCCATTGTGATGAAATGCATCCTTAACTCAGCACGGTGACAATAGCATCAGCGGGCGATAACCTCATGGATAGCCGTGTTTCTGCTCTTGTCATTCCCATGAGCTATCTTCCATAATTGATATCCCCTGCCTTAGGGTTTTCTTTGATAAAACTTCGAGTTCTCATGCTCCTTGTTTCAGTCTTTCTCCAATACACCTTGATCTCGGGTATTGACAACTTCCATAATCTGTTAAGTTCCATCAGGGTAGTCTTCCTAGGTCATACAAATCTGGAAATTCTATAGAACCTCCAATTCTCCTAGTCTTCAGAGTCTTCAACAGCTGTAGTTTCCATTATCATAATGTATGGTAAAATCCTCTTCATTCCGAATGGTCTTACTTGTCTGATATCCTGTACTTCTTGGAGTGGTCTCATCAGTGGAATCCTTCGTGTGGTCAAAAGGGGAAAGGGGTATGGTCTCACTAAAGGGAATTTTTGAATAAGCTCAGAAGAGAAGAGAGGTAAAAGATCTTTTTGAAAGGGAAAGTTGTAGAGAAAAATCTTTGCTATGGGCTTGCCAGTTTCTAGGGTCATGTCCTACAGTCAACATGTGCTCTGATACCATCTTGTAGCGACCTGACCCGGATGGATCAAGTCTCTGTGCTTAAGTGTCATCCCTGGATCGGTATGCTGACACACACAGTACTCGAAGGATTTATAACAGAGGTAAATCACATGTATAAAGTAACGTAAATACTATTACCTCAATCCATATAGTGGAAGCAACAAGGTTGTGGATTCCCATCAACACCAACGGCAAAGTTGAGTGTAGAAATCGTAACCCTAACGTATCACTTACTCGTCGTAAGAAACCTGCAACATGAGACGTTGTAGCCCGAAACGGGTCAGTACATTGAATGTACTGGCAAATTCACACCATAGAGAAAATGATGAACAATGGCTATCACTATATGCATATATGGCTGGTGGAAAAGCTCTATGGTTATAAGGTTTTTGCGTAAAGCCAATTTTTCCCTACTGCAAAGGAATACATTTTAGTTAACTATCATGGTGGTTGTTGAACATTGAGAATGGTTGACAGCATTCTCAATCCCAATTAAGCATCATCATTAAAACCCAACAATATTCATTTAAAGTAACGTGATGAGATCAACAGGATAATCCAAGAACTAGATACTCAGGATGTCCATAACCGGGGACACGGCTAATCATGATTAGTTTGTACACTCTGCAGAGGTTTGCGCACTTTTCCCCACATGACTCGATCGCCTCCGTTTGTTTTCTCGCACTACATGGTGTTTGAGAAACGGATGACCGAGACATAGTCTTTCAGAAGCGCTAGCACCTTACATGTGGGGTAGACCGTACCACCTACAACCCCTACATCTGCTAGTCCACCCCGTAAGAGTTCGCACAACTTAGTCAACTATGCCAGAGCCCATAGTAGCATGTGGCTGCACACGGAAGTTTCTAGCGTGAAAGATCTTATGATCCCTTTGAGCCTGGGTGGCGGTCCGAAATAAAAACAGGCAAGTCCTGATAGACATCAGGTGCCTCAATCCACCCAGATGTGTGTTTAAGTTGCCACCTTAGATAAACCATTAAAATTATCAACTCACATTTGTCATGGATATCACTCACCCAATCCACATCTACTAGCATAGCATGGCATAAATAGCAAGCGTAGAAGTAACTCCCAAAGGTTTCATAATAATACAAGTAATAGGTACTACCTCATCTACTTCCCATCCCTCAATTTAATTAGATCCTAATCATGCAATGTGAGAGGATTGATCTAATGCAATAAAACTGGGTTGTAGAAAAGGTATGATCAAAGTGTGAACTTGCGTGCAATGTTGATGAAGATGATTCGCACTCAAAACTCTTGATAGCTCTACTCGTCACACTCCGGTCAATCTATCGTAAGCAAACAATAGTAACCACACATAAGCAATCACTCAAAAGATGAGAAAGACGAAGAAGACGATTCGGAAAACATCAAAACCTAGCAAATAGCTCTTGCAACATAAAACAATTTCTAACAGTACCAAAATTATGTGAATTTGGCCTTATTAGAAAGTGTAGGTCAAGAGCTTCGATTTGCAAAAAGAATCAACTCAAACGGAGTTACGGATAAAAAGATATGATCAAAAGAAGTTTGAATTCAAATCTGATCTAATTCAAATTTTAAAATTTTCAAAAAACATGTTTGAGTTGGATTACTGGATAGATGAGATCATAACGAAGAAGTGGGCGTCGGTTTCGTTGGATTTGGACTAACGAGCAAAAAGTTATAGTCATTTGAAGTACAGGGACTATTCTGTAAATAAAGTATTCACAACTAGGTCCCTGGCCGAAAATAACAGAAAAAGAAAAAGACTAAAAGGCGAACGCTCGCTTATACGGTCTAAACAGTGGACATTCGCTATTTACTAAAACCCAAAAAAACAGATCTAGTCTAGGGTTTTTTTTTTAAAAAAACGAACTTAAAAGACCGGGGTTGGTTTTATACCAGTTCGCGGTTCCGGCGAATAAAACCGACGACGGCAGCGAGGTCAACGTCGAGGCGCATGGCGGCGGCTCCGGGCGAGGTTGCGGGCGGCGGTGACGGCGGAGGTGGCGGCGGACTGCGGCGGGAGGAGGCGGTGGTGCGGCACGGGGGCAGCGGCGGCGGCGGCGCTCGGCGGCAAAGCAGCAGCAGCTAGCAGCGGCGGCGGCGATGTGCGTCGGCGGCGCGGGCAGTCAGCAGCGGCGGGAGGCGGTGGTTGCGGCGGCGAGAGGCGGGGAGGAGAGGGAGGCGGGGTCCGGGGCCGTCCTTATAAAGGCACGAGGCCGAGGCCTTCCTTGGGCGAGGGGGCACGAGGGGGACGCGGAGTCCGGCTGGACTCCGGCGGCGGCGCTCCCGTGCGGGAGTCGGTCTCCTGCGGGAGATTGGGGATGGGCGCGGAGGTGGGCTGGGCCGTGGCCTGGCCTGGAGCTGGGCCGGCCCAGTTCGGCGGAGGAAGTTTTTTTTTAACAGAGAGAAAAGAAAGAAAAAGAAAATAAAGCAAAATATTATATAGGCATATAATATATCAAAATTTTCAGAAAAAGATTTTCTACGACATGAACATTTTTCTAGCATTAAATAAAATACACACAAATTCTAATAATTCAAAGAGTGCTACTGGTCTATTAAAATCCAACTAAAATCATTTTAAAAAAACCAAAATGATTTCAAATTAATTTTCCTCCAATTTTCTAATGTAGGGAGTCATGTTACCCTAAGTTCCATATATTTTATTTTTGGAGAAAAATAATTTGAATAAAACTCAAATAAATCCAAATTGAAAATAATTTCAAAAAGGACTTCGAATTTGATCCTTGAAACTCCCAACTCATATTTCATAATTTGAAGAAGTCATTTTATCTCCTCTCGTGAAAATCATTGAGTTGCTTAAAGTTTCTGAATTGAAATATTTCCAAATGAAATTCAATTATTTTCAAATACCCTTTCATTTAATTTTAAATGGAAGAAGTCATATCATCTTCGCTCAAGGGTTTTGTATTTGAAAAGAATTTGAATTCATGGAGATCAGAAAGCAAATATGAAATTTTGGGAAAGTCCTTTTATTCCCTTTCATTTAACTTTCAAAAAGTTTCGAATTCACTCACTTTCAGACAATCAATCAAATCTATCTATTTATTATAACATTCCAAAATTTAGAATTTTGGGATGTTACACTTGGTCTTGGATTGGAGTGAGGAGTGTTGCGCAGAGACTAGGAGTAGATGGATTGGAGTGTTGGGGCGCCTTTATATGAGAGTCGAAACTCTGTTGCATTCACATCGTGTTGGCTCTATTCCACTTCTCCAATTAATTTCCTCTGCATGCTAATTGAGGATGCATCATTGACCGTTCAACATCTCGGGAACCGCTACCCTCTCCCTCCTTGGCATTCAAGCCATATCAATGTAAATGCGGGTCAAGAAGAGACTAGTTACTGTACATTGTGCACCGCAACCATGTGGGGGTGCAACGCGAACGGCACAGGCATGTTGTGCTTGTTCCACTTTCTCGTTTTGAACTCATGACTTGTAGTAACGCTCAGTTTTGAATATACTTTATAAGTTTGGTTGTCGCGCTAATATATACAGCACTCCCTCCATGTAGGTTGGGTCGCTGAAGTCAAAATTAGACACAAAACATGATGGTGACGGACCAGTCTACCTCCATCCTGGTTTATTGCTCCCCGTCATAATCTGTGCCAAACTTTGACCATAAATTTGACTAACAAAAGGTTCATGCATGTCACCAAAATTATATCATTGAAAACTATGTTCAGATACAAATCAAATGATATAATTTTTGTTGACATGCACTAACATTTTGTTAGTTACATCTTTGGTCGAAATTTAGCACAAATTACAAAAGGGACTAACAAACCAGGACCTAGGTAGTACACCAGGTCGAAGATAGCGATACTACATATAATTAATGCCAAATAAGAGCAAGGGATCACACATGTCATTTATGACTGGAATAAAAATGCCATACACTAATAAAACATTAAGGCCACAAGGCGATGCAGTGTTGGTTACATGAGGCAAGAAGAGAGATGCATCCATCAACGACATTCACCTCGTCGACTCAGGGCACCGGCCCACCGAATGGCGGCTAAGTAGCGACAGCTTTCGTGGCCAGGTCGACGTGCTTCTGAACAATGGCATCCAAAGATTCCAGCCGCTGGAAGAAGGCCAACATCTTTCTGTCCTCGCTGGCCTTGTAGTGGCCTATCTAGACGATTTCCTCATAGACGTGGATGTGCAGATCGATGGTTTCTTGCATGGCGAGCACGGCCTCGAGGTCCACATTCTTCGTCGCGACCTCCGGCAGCTACAGGGCCACCAGTGCTTCAAAGAGTTCGTCACCTTGGAGGCTGATGAGGGTGACAGGCAACAAGGACCCTGGGTGCGTGGGCTAGAGCAGTACGGCAAGGTCGTCCGCGCGCTTGTTGACGACAGTGAACCCGCGGATGGAGCCGACCATCATCTGGCACTTGCGAGAGGCGAATCCGGCATCGACGAGGGCCATGACGCCGGCGGTCGGCAGCACCGTCTAGAAATGTTGCGCGGTGCGGGGCCGCAGGTCAATGTCATGGACAACCTGGCATAGTTGACTACCGCGCACGTCCATTGACGCCATGGGTGCTTGTGGCTTCTTATCACTTGGTCTTGGTCTTGGATTCGAGTGGGCAGTGTTGCACAGAGACTAGGAGTAGATGGATTGGAGTGGTGGGCCACCTTTATACACTACAAAAAAGACACTTCCGTGATGATACGTGTTTGTCACAGTAGATCACGTTTTCTGTCATGCATGTACATCCATGAAAAATTTATGACAGAATCAAGATAGTCATACCTGTGCTGTCGTAGAAGTGTTCCATGACATTACCAAAATTATCATCACAGAAGTGTCCACTTCCATGACGATAAATCGCACGTCATGGAAGTGCTTTCATCAAGGGTGACCGACACGTGGCATCCACCATAACAGAACACTGTTAAGCTATCAGGTCCGGTTTTGGATTCGATAACCCACTAACAGCCCAGACTAATGAGGATTTTGCATGTGTAAAATTCTCATTGGACGGAGGAAACATGTGTTGGCTCACCGTTGGGACGGATATCATCCATTCATTGGACATGAGGCGCCTATGATACATCGACACATGGCACGGCCCAACAGAGGCCCATTCCGGTGAAAAGGTCGGCCCATTTGACTTGGTCAAAAGGTAACGGCCCGGCCCGCGGAAAGCCTGTTAACGGCATGTTCATACGTAGCCCATTTACGGCCCGCTAACTCACGACCCATTACGACCTATCCAAATTAAGCCCAATAGCTTCATCTAGGCCTAGCAATATGATTCCAGCCCGTTGTAACTTCCGGCCCATGTATGGCCCATGATGTCTTTTGGCCCAAACGAGACCATTTGTAACTCTTGGCCCATCAATAGCCCGTGGTGAATCTGGCCCACAATGAACAGTGTACCCCTTTATACCCATTAACGGCCCATTATTCCATTGGGCCGTTTCCAACCCGTGTTATCTTTCGGCCTTCTCAGGGCCCATTTATTCTTGGGATCATTTCTAGCATTCGGTTACTTACGGCCGGTCATTAGCCTTTTCTGCCTGTGGGCCAAATTCAGCCAGCGGTTACAATCGACCCGTTTGCGGCCCGTTACTCTGTTGGGCCATTTTCATAACGTCATCAAATACGGCCGACTAACAACGGCCTGTTATTGTCAGCCCATGAACGGATGATTCCAAATCTAGCCCATTTATGGCCCATAATGCGGTCTGTTATTGGCCCGTGTTTGCCCTATCGATCATACGACACGTAGAAGGCCCATTGATGCTACGGCCCGTAGAAGGCCCATTCTTTCTACGGCCCGTAGAAGGCCCATTCTTTCTACGTCCCGTAGGAGGCCCATGGTAACTACAATAATATGTAGCCCATGGTTATTGTGGCCTAGTTTTAAAAAATAGGTTATTGCGGCCACTAGCAAACCGTGGAAAAAGAACAACACTGACTACAAGCAAACAAATAAACAAGACAACAAGGAAATAAATAAGCAAGCAACTTACGCTAGGCTATCACGGCTATTACACATATTACATCCACTGGGCATCAAAGTTCGCCACTAGTGCAAATATAGGGAACAAAGCAGCATATCATATACACTAGTTGTCAAAGTTCGCGACCAGTGCAAATAAATGCCGCAGCAAAACAAGTCTAGAACTAAAACCACTTCAGAAGTTCTCAGGAAACAATATCTTGGGTACCCATAATGCTGGCAAGATGCTTAGCAAGCTTATTACTTTCTCTTGTTTGGCGCTTAAATCCTCCAGCGCTTGCTGTTGCACCAGAAAGTATGCATCTGAATTCTGCAGGGATTTCCTTAGTCCTTCAGCTTCCTGTCGCAGCATATCCGATCGATGTCTTTCAACTTGAAGTTGAGACTCAAGAAATGAACTAATTCACGCAGCGAGTTTGAAGAGCTTGTGCCAGCGGTAGTGGCCAGTAACTCGAACACTATATCAAGACAGGACTTTTGGGGTTCTCTCATTGTCGTCAAGGTAGTTTTTATCATCTTTCTTGGAGACCAATAGGTATGTCTCACTATCTTGAACCTTATCTGCATTACTTCCTTTACCATTGCATAACGGGGTACTATTCTCCAATATTTTGTCTGCATTCTAAAAGAGAAACAAGCAGACACATCACATGTTTACCATGTTCTATGTGAAACTCATTTTGCTAAATCAGTTCAGTAGTAAAGTGCATAGGATAACAGCATGAAACAAACATATATCCATGTACCATGGTAACTTTATGGTCTATATCATTCTAGTTTTTGTTGCCAAACCAAGATAGATACACAGTTCAAATAATATTTGTTCAAGACAAAACAAAATAGACAGAATATAAGTGTGGGAAACTATAGAGCAATAACAACACTTGTAATGTGCATGACATGAGAACATAACTGTTTATTCAATTGAAACTGAAATCAATATAGAGCAAGTTACAACAGCAAACCAGTTAAAGAAACAAGTTTAAAACATACCTGTTGCACCATTGGAGTTTCAATTCCATCCTTCAAATTTGTAAATAGTTGGTATGAGTAAATACAGTGATGCAAGAGCAAAGGAGTATGAACCATAGCTATAGAACCTGACCTGAGAACAATTCTTCTTCTCCTCTAAGCGTTGAGTTGGGATTCAGAGTGGTGGTCCTCGTGCTTTGGGCACTGTAGTTCCCTTACTAACTGCTCGTGTTTGGGTGCTCTGTGATGGAGACGGTGTTGTGTCAGCTGGAACTTGGTTACTATCTGCTGGGGTTGCGGTTAGAATGGTGTAGCTGGTTCTCTGTCCAACTGGGTAGGGGTACAGTCTGCGAGAGTCTGGGTTATGTGTGGTGGTCTTGGGAAAGTACAACCGTGGTTCTATCTGCATCAACTGGTAGCACTATCTTTTCTGAAGACCGTGCTATTACTCCCTTAGATACTGCCATCACCCTCTCCAATTCAAATGGCTGATAAACAAGAAAAGTAATTCAATGTACAAACATTGTATGATAGACAGGTGCAATGGATAGTGGGGAATAAAAGAGGGCATGAAATAATTCACATTTATGTTGTCTAACCAAACAGGATAGCATGACACAATTTCACATATATGATGGCTAACTAAACAGGATAGATGACACAATTTCACATTATGATGGCTAACTAAAAAAGATGGAAAGACATAGTTCAAGCTATGATGACTATCTAAATAGGATGGCATGATATAACTATATAATGTGTTTACTAAATAGGTTGGCATGCCATAATTCACGTACATGCCGCCTATGGAAACATGGTAGCATGATATAATTCCCGGATAGAATGACATAATTCAAAATATGATGACTGTAAACACTAAACAGGATGAGATGATATAACTATATGATGTCTTTATTAAATGGGTTTCCATGCCATAATTCAGATAGATGTTGTGTATGTAAACATGATGGCATGATATAATTCAAATATATGATTTATATAGTAAGCAAGTAAGCAGATGGCAATCCATATATGATGTAAAAACTAAGCAATGCAAGACAACATGCATGACATGGGTAATATAACCCTGCCAAGTTTGAGCATAGACCTCAGGGGGAAATAGGACTGGTAATCAGTCTCTTAATCCTCCTCTGACGAGCTCTCTGTATCGAGCAAGATGTTTGCTTTAGCAGGTATCATTATCTGCTCTAAATACCTTGTTTTCACTCCAGATACTTCCATCACCGCTTCAAATGGCTGATGCACAGCAAGAGTAGTTGAATATACAAACGTTGTCGACAAATGGAACACGTAATACAAAAAAAATGATAACATGATATAATTCACATACATGATGATTGTCTCAACAGCATGGCATTGCATAATTCACATATATAATGCCTTTGCAACAAGATAGCATTGCATAATTCACATATATAATGTCTTGCAAGAAGATGGCAATGCATAATTCACATATATGGTAGTTAGACACTAAACAGGTGGCATTCACACAAAGCATGTCTAAACTAATCAAATGACATAGCAATGCAAGACACCATACGCACGATATGAGCAACATAACCCTGCCAAGTTAGAGCATACACCTCGAGGGGAATAGGACTAGTCATCTATTTCTGAATCCTCCTTTGAGGAGCTATCCATAACCAGGGAGATATGCGCTTCGTCTGATAGCATAGTCTGCTCTGAAGACCTTGTTTTCACTCCAGAATTTTCCATCACCATGTCAAATGGCTGATGCACACGAAGAGTAGTTGAATGTACTAACATTGTTGACAAATGTAATACGTAGCGGAAAAAAAGGATGGCCTGATATAATTCACATATAAGATGACTGGCTAAGCAGGATGGCATTGCAAAATTCACATATATGATGCCTGGCTAAACAATATGGCGTTGCATAATTCACATAAACGATGAATAAACTAAACAGATGACATTCACACAAAGCATGTCTAAACTAAGCAGTTGACATATTTGATGTATAAACTAAGCAATGCAAGGCACCATATGCATGATATAACCAACATCAGCATGGCAAGTTAGAGCGAAGACCTCAGGGGGTATATAGGAGTGGTCTTCTCCTTCTAAATCCCCCTCAGAACAGATATCTTCCTCTCGATTACAATCCAAAATGGGTGGAGGGGGCTGCTTTTGCGCCTACCATGGAGCGACATCTGCATGAAATTTTATTGCCATGCAAGGCTTGTCTCTTTTGCTCTACATGTTCAGTTCCATTGTGTATAATAACTGACATGCATAGGAAAAAAACATAGTGAGATTATGTAAGGAGTGCATGTAGAAATCTAGAGTGATGGTAGCAACCTGTGGATAGACCCAAAACCAATGATAGCAGGCAGATAATGGCTTCAGTTAAAAAATACAGATAATGTCTTATTTACTGTTTATTTCCCACCCAACATGAAACTCATAGTACACACTAGAGATTAACCAGGTAGTAGATAGATACTATTGATTGCGGCCCCAATATGTACCCAACAACCATTTAAAAACTCAAGTTTGACCATTAGTTTGGAGCTGAGTCTAATCGGTGAACAGGACGATAAAGTAGCATGTAATATTAAGCGATGCATAACGTAGGCAGACACGAAAGAGTGCGACCTCTCTTGCGGACCCGTGTAGTCCTCGAGGTCATCTGCTCGGTTGATGATGGTAATGCAGTTGTCATGGCTGCCGGTGGCGGGGAAGAAGATCTAAGGCGCCTAAAGATAGTCTGGAGGCCGGATCCCTATTGTGCCGGACCCTTCTGTCGCTGGAGCAGCTGATCTTGGGTGGACGATGGCGTAGCAGGAGCGGGACAAACCACACAAGGTTTTCTTTGACAACTATCTGTAAGAGAAGTAATTCTGTAAGGGCTCGTTTGAATTGGAGGATTCTAACAACGCAGGGATAGGAAATACACAATAATAGGATAGGAATGCACGTGCAAAACAGAGAATTTAAAAACACAGGATTTCTATGAATCTGGGTATTTGGTTCACAAGAATTGGAATATCACATGATGCAAAGAGGCATGGTGAGATTAAGTCAAACCACAAGAAAATGTACGGTTATAATGCTATTATGCTACTATCTCTTAGTCTTGTCCTTCATGAATAGGAACTTGAAAAGGACGAGAAGCGGAAATTAAAATCCGTACAGTTTTTCTTTCAAGGAGACACTGAAGGAACAAATCCTACAGTTTTCCTTTGCTCCATTCCTTTAAACCAAATGCATGAATAGTAGTACCATAGGAAACTTTCCAATTTCTATGTTTTTCCTTCACTTTTCCTTTCTAGCACTGGCGATTATAGTAGGCAGGCTTGAGCAAGGAAAAGCTACACTCAAAAAATGTTTTTGTGCTACTTGCCTACTTCTACTACTTTGGACCCAGGCCACTTTTGTACTACCTCAACTCCCAGGCCCATCGACAAATGCACAGCTCAAACACGCAGAGATAAATAATGATGGCGTTCAAGAGAGTCCATCACGGATAGCTAAGTTGCCTGGTACCTCACTGCTTGTCATATAGTAGGAGAAACTAATCGTATTTCACGTTATTGCGTGTGCTCAGTGGACAAATATATATAACATGTAGAGTAAAAAAGAGATGCAACAAGTGTACAACCTCTTTGGCGAAGCCATGTCGATCTCAGCGCGATTGGGTTGGTCGGTGAGGATAATCCGGCTGACTTGGCTGTCGGAGGAGGGGAAGAAGATCTTAGGCGTCTGGAGATGGAGCCCGGGGTACTGCTCCGCTGCGATGGAGGGTTTCGTCGTTGGAGCAGCTCTCGTGAGTTGTACGACGCCGAGGCTGAAGCAAGACAAGAGAGACAACGTTAACCTGAGTGGAATTCTAATAGCATCTCCAATAGATGACATAAAATACATAACCACAAAGTGCTAGATGTAAAATACATCAGCCGCTCATCTCTGAACTTAACTATCAAAACTGAATTTAACTGTCGAAACTGAACTTAACTGTCGAAACTGAATTTTGTCGTCCAAACTGAATTTTACTATTGAAACTGAATTTTACTGTCGAAACTGAACGCACTAGCTAGTAGCAGAAAAGTAGTAGCAACAGCGCGTGCGAGAGCCGAGGCAGCTGGTCGTGTAGCAGCATCAAGTGAGGCTACCCTGAGCTGCCAGCCACCACCGGCCGAACAACCGCCCCGACCACCCCGAAACCACTCCCCACCGCCGCCCTGACCATCCCTCTAGCCCCCCACCCCATGCCGAGCTTTTTCTGCAGCGATCCCCACGCCACTGCCCCACCACCACCGGCGACCACCGCCCCCACCCTGACCCTAAGATAGATAGTGGGGTACCTCTCCGGCGAGCCCCCCTCCCCGCTGCGGCTGGTTCTTCCTTTACTCTGGCGAGCCCCCCCACCCCCACCCCCTGAAAATCGACTGACCAAAAGTCAATTCAGTCGACTGAAGTGTAGCTAAATCAGAGCAGCATCGCAAGCAAGAGCAAGAGTGAGAGCAGCAGCGCGAGCAAGAGCAAGAGCAATAGCAAGAGCAGACCAAGCAGGGGACCGAGAGCAAGAGCAGAGTAGCAACACGAGCGAGAGCTAAAGCAGCAGCAACTCCTATTGATGTGGACGTCGCCGCCGAGGGAGCGACACCGTGGAGGAAGTGGCCGGCGACGCCGCTGTGGATGGAGCCCCGCCGTGTCGGCTCGGGACTAAGAGCCGGCAGCACCGTGAGATCGAATCAAGAAGAAAATGCGGCAATTAGTGTACAACCTCTTTGGTGGCGCCGATTAGGCCTCAGCTTGATCCGAGGAAATGGTGATGATGATGCTCTTCAGGTGGTGCAGGTGAAGACAGCGGTGTGGGAATAGAGGTGGAGCGAAAGACGAGGGGAACATCGGGGCAGCTCCTTGGAGGTGGAGGACGGGGTGGCCGAACCGGCGGGACGATGAGATCGATGATGGATCCTCATCCGGTACGGTGGATGAGGGGCGTCGAGGTGTTGTTGTATACGACGTCGTCCGGGAAGAGTGTCCGGGCTGGGTGGCGGACGAAGGAGGGTGTGGGGCTTCATGGGTTTTCGCGGCCTCGGTATACGAATGGGTGGGCGGAAGGGATGGGAGTGGGGAACCATGGCTTTGGGACGCGTTTGTCCGAAATGAGGGGTAAGTTATGAAATTACCCCCACCGATTTGAGCTAGGCGGTTCTTTCGGTTCAGGGGTATCATGGGCATTTCGCGTGTCGAGATTTCATAGGAGGTGGGACTTTTCGCGCGCGTTGTAATTTTGGAATAGCAAGGCGCAGGTTGAGATGGAGGGAGTTGTCGGAGCACAACGAGACAAAGATATATCTTAAATATTTTGGGGTAACAAGGCGCCGGTTGAAATTTCTGGACAAGCCCAACGTGTACTGTACCAAATCAATTCACATTCCGTCGACGAAAAAACAAAAAGAAATCAATTCGCAGCACACAAGAGAATCTAGTCCCGTCTACTGTACCAAATCAATTCGCACTACAAATGTCATTCAAAACTTTGAATTCATGTTATGTTCAATTAAAATATTTCGCTACGTGTATAATGCATGCAACCTGCTAGTCAAATGAATGTTTTTGTGCATTCCAGACGTATATACTACTACTACCTCTTGAGCACTGCGTTGGTTTTCCCTTGAAGAGGGAAGGGTGATGCAGTAAAGTAGCGTAAGTATTCCCCTCAGTTTTTGAGAACCAAGGTATCAATCCAGTAGGAGATCACATGCGAGTCACCTCGTACCTACACAAACAAATAAGAACCTCGCAACCAACGCGATAAAGGGGTTGCCAATCCCTTCACGGCCACTTGCAAGAGTGAGATCTGATAGAGATGATAATAATAAGATAAATATTTTTGGTATTTTTATGATATAGATTGAAAGTAAAGATTGCAAAATAAAGTAGATTGGAAACTTGTATGATGGAGAATAGACCCCGGGGCCATAGGTTTGACTAGTGGCTTCTCTCAAGAAAGCATAAGTATTACGGTGGGTGAACAAATTAATGTCGAGCAATTGATTGAAAAGCGAATAATTATGAGAATATCTAGGTATGATCATGTATATAGGCATCACGTCCACGACAAGTAGACCGACTCCTGCCTGCATCTACTACTATTACTCCACAAATCGACCGCTATCCAGCATGCATCTAGAGTATTAAGTTCATAAGAACAGAGTAACGCCTTAAGCAAGATGATATGATGTAGAGGGATAAACTCATGCAATATGATGTAAACCCCATCTTTTTATCCTCGATGGAAACAATACAATATGTGTTGTTTCCAAAGCTAGGATTGAACCCAAAGCTAAGCACTTCTCCCATTGCAAGAAAGATCAATCTAGTAGGCCAAACCAAACTGATAATTCGAAGAGACTTGCAAAGATAAACCAATCATACATAAAAGAATTCAGAGAAGATTCAAATATTGTCCATAGATAAACTTGATCATAAACCCACAATTCATCGGATCTCGACAAACACACTACAAAAGAAGATTACATCGAATAGATCTCCAAGAGAATCGAGGAGAACTTTGTATTGAGATCCAAAGAGAGAGAAGAAGCCATCTAGCTACTAGATATGGACCCGAAGGTCTGAGGTAAACTACTCACTCATAATCGGAGGGGCCATGGAGTTGATGTAGAGGCCCTCTGTAATCAATGACCCCTCCGGCGGAGCTCTGAAAAAGGCCCCGAGATGGGATATCTTGGGTACAAAAGGTTGCGGTGGTGGAAATAGGGTTTCGTGGTGCTCCCGGATGTTCTTGGGGTATGTCAATATATATAGGAGGAAGAAGTAGGTTGGTGGAGCAACGAGGGGCCCACGAGGGTGGAGGGCGCGCCCAGGGGGGTAGGCGCGCCCCCTGCCTCATGGCCTCCTCGATTGTTTCTTGACGTCCACTCCAAGTCCCCTGGATCACGTTTGTTCCAAAAATCACGCTCCCGGAGGTTTCATTCCGTTTGGACTCCGTTTGATATTCCTTTTCTATGAAACACTGAAATAGGCAAAAAAACAGTAATTTGGGCTGGGCCTCTGGTTAATAGGTTAGTCCCAAAAATAATATAGAAGTGTAAAATAAATCCCATTAATATCCAAAATAGATAATATAATAGCATGGAACAATCAGAAATTATAGATACGTTGGAGATGTATCAAGCATCCCCAAGCTTAATTCATGCTCGTCCTCGAGTAGGTAAATGATAAAAACAGAATTTTTGATGTGGAATGCTTCCTAGCATATTTCTCAATGTAATTTTTCTTTATTGTGGCATGAATGTTCAGATCCGAAAGATTCAAGATAAAATTTTAATATTGACATAAAAGTAATAATACTTCAAGCATACTAACTAAGAAGTCATGTCTTCTCAAAATAACATGGCCAAAGGAAGTTCATCCCTACAAAATCATATAGTTTGGTCATGCTCCATTTTTGTCACACAAGAATGCTCTCATCATGCACAACCCTGATGACAAGCCAAGCAATTGTTTCACACTTTAGTAATCTCAAACTTTTTTCAACTTTCACGCAATACATGAGCGTGAGCCATGGATATAGCACTATGGGTGGAATAGAATATAATGGAGGGGGTTATGTGGAGAAGAAAAAAGGAAAAAGTCTCACATTGACGCGGCTAATCAATGGGCTAGGGAGATGTCCATCAATTGATGTCAATGCCAGGAGTAGGGATTGCCATGCAACGGATGCACTAGAGCTATAAATGTATGAAAGCTCAACAAAAGAAACTAAGTGGGTGTGCATCCAACTTGCTTGCTCACAAAGACCTAGGGCACTTGAGGAGGCCCATTGTTGGAATATACAAGCCAAGTTCTATAATGAAACATTTCCACTAGTATATGAAAATGACAAAACAAGAGACTCTCTATTATAAAGATCATGGTGCTACTTTGAAGCACGAGTGTGGAAAAAGGATAGTAGCATTGCCCCTTTTTATTTATTTATATTATTTTTTGGGCCTTCTTTTTTTATTTGGCCTTTCTCTTTTTTGGGGGACAATGCTCTACTGATGATGATCATCACACTTATATTTATTTACAACTCAATGATTACAACTCGATACTAGAACAAGATATGACTCTATATGAATGCCTCCGGTGGTGTACCGGGATGTGCAATGACTCATGAGTGACATGTATGAAAGAATTATGAATGATGGCTTTGCCACAAATACGATGTCAACTACATGATCATGCAAGGCAATATGACAATGATGATGCGTGTCATAATAAACGGAACAGTGGAAAGTTGCATGGCAATATATCTTGGAATGGCTGTGGAAATGCCATAATAGGTAGGTATGGTGGCTGTTTTGAGGAAGATATAAGGAGGTTTATGTGTGATAGAGCGTATCGTATCACGGGGTTTGGATGCACCGGCGAAGTTTGCACCAACTCTCAAGTTGAGAAAGGGCAATGCACGATACCGAAGAGCCTAGCAATGATGGAAGGGTGAGAGTCCGTATAATCCATGGACTCAACATTAGTACTAAAGAACTCACATACTTATTGCAAAAATCTACAAGTCATCGAAAACCAAGTATTACGCACATGCTCCTAGGGGGTAGATTGGTAGGAAAAGACCATCGCACGTCCCCGACCGCCACTCATAAGGAAGACAATCAAATAACACCTCATGTTTCAAATTTGTTACACAACGTTTACCATACGTGCATGCTACGGGACTTGCAAATTTTAACACAAGTATTTCTAAAATTCACAACTACTCAACTAGCACAACTTTGATATCAATATCTCCATATCTCAAAACAATCGTCAAGTATCAAACTTCTCTTAGTATTCAATGCACTTATATGAAAGCTTTTTATTATGCCTAAAAGCAAATTGCCATGTTGTTCTAAAGGACTCTCAAAATAATATAAATGAAGAATGGGAGATAAATTATTTCTATAAAATGAAACCACCACCGTGCTCTAAAAGATATAAGTGAAGCACTAGAGCAAAAACTATATCGCTCAAAAGATATAAGTGAAGCACATAGAGTATTCTAATAAATTCCAATTCATGTGTGTCTCTCTCAAAATGTGTGTAAAGAAAGGATGATTGTGGTAAACTAAAAATAAAAGACTCAAATCATACAATACACTCCAAGCAAAACACATATCATGTGGCGAATAAAAATATAGCTCCAAGTAAAGTTACCGATGAACGAAGACGAAAGAGGGGATGCCTTCCGGGGCATCCCCAAGCTTAGGGTTTTTGGTGCCCTTGGATTTTTCCTTGGGGTGCCTTGGGCATCCCCAAGCTTAGGCTCTTGCCACTCCTTGTTCCATAATCCATCAAATCTTTACCCAAAACTTGAAAACTTCACAACACAAAACTTAACAAAAAATCTCGTGAGCTCCGTCAGCGAAAGAAAACAAAACACCACTTCAAGGTATTGTAATGAACTCATTCTTTATTTATATTGGTGTTAAACCTACTGTATTCCAGCTTCTCTATGGTTTATAAACTCTATTACTAGCCATAGATTCATCAAAATAAGCAAACAACACCCGAAAAACAGAATCTGTCAAAAACAGAACAGCCTGTAGTAATCTGTAACTAACGCAAACTTCTGGAACCCCAAAAATTCTAAAATAAATTTCTGGACGTGGGGAATTTATCTATTAATCATCTTCAGAAATAATTAACTAAATATCACTCTCCAAAAAAATGGCAGCAATTCTCGTGAGCGCTAAAGTTTCTGTTTTTTTACAGCAAGATCAAAAAGACTTTCCCCAAGTCTTCCCAATGGTTCTACTTGGCACAAACACTAATTAAACACAAAAAACACAACCAAAAAAGAGGCTAGATAAATTATTTATTACTAAAAAGGAGCAAAAGGCAAGGAATAAAAATAAAATTGGGTTTCCTCCCAACAAGTGCTATCGGATAACGCCCTAGCTAGGCATAAAAGCGAGGATAGATCTAGGTATTACCATCTTTTAATTTTTTAGCGGAGTCATGCTCGAATCCGGGAGGTTCTTTATGTTTCCCTTCATATTCGGAAATTTTTAGATCTAAAGAGTCCAGCCGCTTATTACAAAGAGTGATCAACATATTCATGGGGTGAAGATTCCCGCTAACACTCTTAAGAGGTTCAAGAGATTTTTGTAATATTTTTGTTACTTCGCAAATTTTCTCAAAAACTTGGATTTCTTCCTGGGTATGATGAGGCCCCTTTTGTTGAGGTAGTGTTCCCACTATTCCCTCTATAATTTCATGCGCAATACTGGGTTCAATTTCGATAAAATTTCCTTTGCCAACGCAATCCAAGAGTTGTCTGTGGGACATATTTAGTCCAACATAAAATTGCAAAGAAAATTTTTAAAATTCACCTCTAGGGTGCAATTACGATAAGATTCCATCATCCTAAACCAAGCATCTTTCAAGTTTTCTCCTTGTCTTTGTTTGAAGTGAAGAACCTCAAACTCGGGAGACAAAGGAGCGGATAAAGGACTAGCCATAACGACGAAGCAAACGGAAAAGAGGCGAACGGAAAGAGAGGCCGAAAGGAAAATAGGGCGAATAAAACGGCAAGGTGAAGTGGGGGAGAGGAAAACGAGAGGCAAATGGCAAATAATGTAAGTCGAAGGATAAGAGTTGTGATGGGTACTGGGTATGTCTTGACTTGGCGTAGATCTCCCCGGCAACGGCGCCAGAAATCCTTCTTGCTACCACTTGAGCACTGTGTTGGTTTTCCCTTGAAGAGGAAAGGGTGATGCAGCAAAGCAGCATAAGTATTTCCCTCAGTTTTTGAGAACCAAGGTATCAATCCAGTAGGAGACCACGTGCGAGTCACCTCGTACCTACACAAACAAATAAGAACCTCGCAACCAATGCGATAAAGGGGTTGTCAATCCCTTCGCGGCCACTTGCAAGAGTGAGATCTGATAGAGATGATAATAATAAGATAAATATTTTTGGTATTTTTATGATATAGATTGAAAGTAAAGATTGCAAAATAAAGTAGATTGGAAACTCGTATGATGGAGAATAGACCCGGGGGCCATAGGTTTCACTAGTGGCTTCTCTCAAAAAGCATAAGTATTACGGTGGGTGAACAAATTACTGTCGAGCAATTGATAGAAAAGCGAATAATTATGAGAATATCTAGGTATGATCATGTATATAGGCATCACGTCCGTGACAAGTAGACCGACTCCTGCCTGCATCTACTACTATTACTCCACACATAGACCGCTATCCAGCATGCATCTAGAATATTAAGTTCATAAGAACAGAGTAACGCCTTAAGCAAGATGACATGATGTAGAGGGATAAACTCATGCAATAGATGTAAACCCCATCTTTTTATCCTCGATAGCAACAATACAATACGTGTTGTTTCCCTTTCTGTCATTGGGATCAAGCACCGCAAGATTGAACCTAAACCTAAGCACTTATCCCATTGCAAGAAAGATCAATCTAGTAGGCCAAACCAAACTAATATTTCGAAGAGACTTGCAAAGATAAACCAATCATACATAAAAGAATTCAGAGAAGATTCAAATATTTTTCATAGATAAACTTGATCATGAACCCACAATTCATCGGATCTCGACAAACACACCGCAAAAGAAGATTACATCGAATAGATCTCCAAGAGAATCGAGGAGAACTTTGTATTGAGATCCAAAGAGAGAGAAGAAGCCATCTAGCTACTAGCTATGGACCCGAAGGTGTGAGGTAAACTACTCACACATCAATGGAGGGGCCATGTAGTTGATGTAGAGGCCCTCCGTGATCAATGCCACCTCCGGCGGAGCTCCGGAAAAGTCCCCAAGATGGGATCTCTTGGGTACAGAAGGTTGTGGCGGTGGAAATAGGGTTTCGTGGTGCTCATGGATGTTCTCGGGGTATGTCAATATATATAGGAGGAAGAAGTAGGTCGGTGGAGCAACGAGGGGCCCACAAGGGTGGAGGGCGCGCCCAGGGGGCTAGGTGCGCCCCCTGCCTCGTGGCCTCCTCGATTGTTTCTTGATGTCCACTCCAAGTCCCCTGGATCACGTTTGTTCCAAAAATCATGCTCCCAAAGGTTTCATTCCGTTTGGACTCCGTTTTGATATTCCTTTTCTACGAAACACTGAAATAGGCAAAAAAACAGCAATTTGGGCTGGGCCTCCGGTTAATAGGTTAGTCCCAAAAATAATATATAAGTGTAAAATAAAGACCATTAACATCCAAAACAGATAATATAATAGCATGGAACAATAAAAAATTATAGATACTTTGGAGACGTATCAACTACCACTTTAATATGAACAAAATTTGAATTCGTTTCTCTATTGAATATGATCTACAATGATGATTGTTGTGAAGTCAAACCATTTGAATTCGTTTCTCTATTTTAATAAGATCTACAATCATCATTATTGTCAAGTTAAACCATCGTTTGTGTATTATCTTCACAGCACACCGCATGGTTACTCTCGAGTTAGATATGAACTATGTGTACTATATGAACTCGAACTCGATTTTTTGAATCCACTTTATGTTGATTTCAAATCATAGTACATTTCAAGCTCCAGCTAGATCTTCATAATCTAAAACATGTATAATGTGTTTATCACATAATGTATGGTGCCCCGCCCCCTACGCCTACAAGTATTTAGATGTGAGTTGCAAACACCACACATTACCACAAATTCAAATAAAATGTGAGATTGTTCAATATATAGTATTGTTTAGATTTTTTGATATTTAGTTGTAAGCTGCAAACGCCACACATTATCACAAATTCAAATAAAATGTGAGATTGTTCGATATATAGTATGGTTTAGATTGTTCGACATTTAGCTGTGAGTTGCAAACGCCATGCATTATCTCATTATGGTATAACATGTGCAAAACCACAGCACACGTATCACCGCTATATTCATGCATGCATATGTTTATAACACTATGATCTCCTATTCAAATATATGAATCCACTTTCATATCAAATTATGATCTTTGTTAGTCTCTTACACCCACACAATCCTCTAACCTTTGTAGCTAGCACTAACTTTCTCTCATGCATGCACACGCCCTCCTCACCCTCCCCCTCCCTCAGCATTCTGTCCATCGCGCACATTCATTTTTTTCTTTAGGTCGTTCTCCCACAGCCTCCACAACTCCTTTCCGACACACACCGATCGATAAACCTCGCCAGCGTCTGCTTACAACATACGTACACATGCACCTTCCATATCCTCCTTTCTGTGTCCATTCCTCGTGTCTCTCATACGGTCCCACACACATGTAAACTCTCGCCCCTCTTTT
Organism: Triticum urartu; assembly: GCF_056163025.1. NCBI lineage: Eukaryota > Viridiplantae > Streptophyta > Magnoliopsida > Poales > Poaceae > Triticum > Triticum urartu. Next base: position 482,093,771 of record NC_141876.1, on the reverse strand, counting down.
CATCGATCTCACAACCGCACACTCCTCCTGTAACCCCCCAAGACCGTTGCCCCAGGTGTCTTCGAGTTTTTCGCTGTCTTTGCCATGTCATTTGCTTGCGTGTTGAATTTTGCCATGTCATCATGTGCATTGCATCATCATGTTTTTCAAAACTTCCATCCGTCCGGTTTTCCCCAGTTCTTTCCGTTGTCCGTTCTAAGCCAAGACACACTTGCACGCGCCCGCGGCACGTCCGAAATATTATTTTATAAGTGGCTGGAAAATGTTCTCGGAATGGGTTGAAAGTTGGCACGCGGTGTTGTTATGTTCTTAGTAGGTCGCCTGCCAAGTTTCGCATTCGGAGTTCGTTTGACGCCCCAACGATTAGCTATAGCGGCATTATAGCTAGTCATACGTCGGACGTTTTCGGTCTCCGGAAACCATTGCCGGGCTGCCTTCTCTTCTCTCCTCTCAGCCCATCGCACTCTGCATAGCCTACCTGCAGCCCGTCTAGTTCCCCTCTGTCTGAACCTTCGGATCTCGATGGGAGGGCTCCGAAAGTCCCCCCCCAAACCCCCTAACCCTAGCTCATGCCTATATATAGACATCCCCTTCCAAAAATGGGCTACCCTAGTCTTCCCCTACCCCTAGACCCTCTCCTCCTCGGATCCACCGACTCGAGCGACAGCCAACCTCCCCCCTTCTCAAATTCCAGCGAGATCCACCCCTCCAACGCCACTTGGCGCATCCCCACTGGTCAGCGTCGCCACAGCCGCCCGCTCCAGCCAACTATCGAGTGCCACATAGCCCCCTCAGCCTCCACCGCCATCGCGGCCCTCCAGGCCCATCCGTGGCCCACCCCAGGCCGATCTGGGCTCGAGGAGCCCGCGCGCGCCCGCTCCCTGCCGCCAGCAGCAGTGCGCCCTGCCGTCGTTGTAACATCCCAAAATTTCAATTTGGAATGTTATACATTAGATCATCAATGCATATCATACTTTAATTGCTTTTGGTTTTGATCCTAGAAATTCTACGCAACTCAGGGACCCACGGAGAGAGTTGGGGATTTCGTTATTTTCATATTTGAGTTTTCTCAAATTTTGAAGAATAGGATCATTTGATTTTAATTATTTTATCATCAATTATTTCTATTACAAAAATATGAGAGAGGGAATAAAATGACTTTCCCAAAATAAAGAAATATTGAGGATTTAATAATAAAATCAAATAAGATTTTATTTCGGAGTTTTTCGATATTTTATTTGAATTTAGGAAAAATAGGCGTTTTTCAAAATTGCATTTAGGCCCCAAATAAATGTTCACTTTGTCCGGCTTGATTTTAGAAGTCGGGGAAAATTTATTTCGGGATTTTTTAGAGTCCGTTTAGTATTTCTTTTATTTGTTTTTCTACGCGGAATTATTTAAAAAAACATGAACCGACTTCGGGCCGTACCCGAGCGGGACTCCGCCAGGGGGCAGCCTTTAAATAGCGCCGCCCCGAGCCGCCCAAGCCCATCAGCGCCGCCGCCAGCCCACCCGCGCCTGAAACCATAACCCTAGCCGCCGCCCGCCGCTGCCGCCGCCGGACCCGCCGCCCGAGGTCAACCTTGTTTTCGCAGCCCGATTATTTTAAAAAAACCACGGTTTATTTTTTTAGTTTCGTTTTTTTAATAGATCGGTTTTTTTCCCGGTTTATTTATTTAGCGAGCGTTCGCTCGTTCGTTCATTTTAACAAACGTATTCGTCATTTAGATCCAGATAACGAACGTTCGTTCGTTAATCTGTTCGTCATTTTTCTTTTTCTCGGATTTTCCGCGATTATTTTCTGATCGCGATTTCTGATCCGATTTCCGTTTTAGTATAACTTTTTGCTCGTTTATCGGAATCAGGCGATTCAAGCGCCTGGAGTTTCGTCTCGAAACCCTCTACCCATTTAACCAACTCAAACAAGTTTTTTCCATTGTAAAAATTAACCTAGATCCAAAATAGTAAACGAAGCCTGTTTCTTTTGCCGTTTGTCTTCGTTGCTTCGTTTGATTTGATTCTTTTTGCAAACCGGAGTTCTTAAGCTGAACTTTCTGGTTAGATCTCTTATTTGAGTTTTACCTGTGCATTAGATGAATACTTATTGTATGCTTGTTTGTTTATCTGCGATAGAATACCCGGAGAGCGCCGCGTGTTACTTCGAATCCCTAAGTTTTGCGGATCATCAGCAAGGCAAGTAACACTTTGATCATACTTCTTTACTACCCAGTTTTATTGCATTAGATCAATCCTCAAACATTGCATGATTAGGATCTAATTAAAATGTGGGATGGGAAGTAGTTGAGCTAGTACCTATTACCTGTTGTATTATCAAACCTTTGGGAGTTACTTCTACGTTTGCCTATTATGCCATGCTATGCTAGTAGACGTGGATTGGGTGAGTGATATCCATGACAGATGTGAGTTTGTTAATTAATGGTTTATCTAAGGTGGCAACTTAAACACACATCTGGGTGGATTGAGGTACCTGAGTATTCCAGGATTGCCTGTTGTTTTTCTTTATGGACCGCCACCCAGGCCCAAAGGGATCATGAGATTTTTCATACTAGAAACTTCCGTGTGCAGCCACAAGCTATTATGGGCTCTAGCATAGTTGATTAAGTCGTGCGAACTCTTACATGGTAGACTAGCAGATGTAGGGGAAAGTAGGTGTAACGGTCTATCCATCGTAAGGTGCTAGCGCTTCTGAAAGACTATGTCTCGGTCATCCGTCTTCTCAAACACCATGTAGTGCGAGAAACCAAACGGAGGCGATCGAGTCTTGTGGGGAAAAGTGAGCAAACCTCTGCAGAGTGTATAAACTAATCATGATTAGTCGTGTCCCCGATTATGGATGTTTTGAGTATCTAGTACCTGGATTATCATGTGAATCTCAACATGTTACTCTAAAATTTAATTTTGTTGGGTTTTGTTTAATGATGATGCTTAATTGGGATTGAGAATGCTGTCAACCATTCTCAATGTTTAACAACCACCATGATAGTTGAATAAATTTATTCCTTTGAAGTAGGGAAAATTGGCTTTTCGCAAAACTGTAACCATAGAGCTTTCCACCAGCCAAATATGCATATAGAATAGCCTGTTTCATTCCATTACTCTCTATGTGTTACTTTGCCAGCATATTCCATGTGCTGACCTGTTTCGGGCTGCAACGTTAATGTTGCAGACTTTTCAGACGACGATTAAGGTACCTTTTAGGTCGTGGTTCTATACTCAGTGATGCCGTTGGAGTTGATGGACTCACTTATCTTCCAACTCTTCCGTTGTTATCGTTATTAGATGGCCTTAAGCCATATTTATTGTAATAAGTTCTCTTTTGAGACACTCGATGTAATAAGTGTGTGATTTCTACTCTGTTATAAATCCTTCAAGTACTGTGTGGTGTCAGCATTACTGATCCAGGGATGACACCGAAGCACAGAGATTGGACCGTTTGAAGTCTGGTCGCTACAAACATGGTATCAGAGCACACACTGACTGTAGGACACGACCACTAAGCTAAAGACCTAGATTACTACTCACTCTCTTCTCTTCTGACCTCTCATCTTTTCTACTCTTTAGGATGGCGGATGCAAGGAACAAGTTCACGCAACCGGATGAAGATACACCCTTTGGACGTCACCTGAAGGAAGTCACTAGATACCTGAACATAGGAGTACCAAGCTTCACCGGAACCTACAACACCACTTTACCTGAAGAAGAGTGCTAGATGATTCAAGTTCAAGTTCCAGGAAGGACGTTCATGCCAGTCACTGAGCCCATAGAGTTTTCTTTTGATGCACCAACTTGGAGTCTAGGAAAAAGCATGGCAGCTCACATCGCCATGGGACGCATTGGAGAAGTCTACCGCAATGATCTCAAGGATACTATCTACCAGATTTGTGGGTGCCGAGATGAGCACTTGGAGATGATCAGCACCAGAAAGGATAGATCAATTGCAGCTTTTATCCAGGAATTAAACCAGCACATTCGGCGTCAGGAGAACCAGATGTGCGCCGACATGATAGACCTGAAGAAGGCAAGGACAAGAATCAAGGAACTGGAGGAAGAACTCAAGGCTACACGTGAAGATTATGAAGAAGAAATTGAAGTATTAGTGGATAAGAATGCCGACCTAACAATGAAGATCGGGATATTTATGGGAGGCCCTACACCAGTAGATGAAGACGAAGAACCCAAGGAGATTCGCTCGGAAGACTACATCATCATCGACGACACCGACTCGGATCCAGATGATAGCGATGATGACTATGTTGATGAAGCCGGACCAGATATCATGGAGTCTGCAACCGAAGAATATTTCTAGTAGACCACCTCATCAGTAGTAGTAGTCCACCATGTAAATACAGTAGTCCGAGCACTTTGGCGATAGTTAGATCGATTGTATGCCCTTGTTTGATTGAATGAAGTGAATTGTTTGCTTTTGCCTCATGTGCATATGGGTAGTGTTTTCTCTTTAGACCCCCTCTACTCTTAAATCTCATCTTTTCTAAACCCTCAGATGCCTCCGAGACGTGACCTCGGATTTACCTTTCCACCGGAGCTCACTCAGTTGATCCAGCAGCAGAACACATTGATGCAGTTGCTAGTCCAGAATCAGAATCAGGGGAACAACAACAACAACAACCCACCACCACCACCACCTGTTGATCACTTAGCCCGTTTTCTTAGGCTGAATCCGCCGGTGTTTTCCAGTAGCACCGAGCCGATAGTAGCAGATGATTGGCTCCGCAAGACAGCAAGGGAGTTGACCACAGCAGGATGCACGGATGCGGAAAAGGTGAAGTTTGACGCACATCAGCTTGAAGGACCTGCAGCATCATGGTGGGAGAATTTCACAGCCACTTTTCCTATCAGCATTGTCACATGGGACCAGTTTCAGCAGGCTTTTCGAACTGCCCATGTTTCAGTAGGAGCTATGGCCATGAAGAAGCGTGAGTTTCGCAACTTGCGCCAAGGAGGACGGACAGTTGGCCAGTATGTGGATGACTTTAGTAAGCTAGCACATTATACCCCAGATGACGTTGCTACGGATGCAGCTAAGCAGGAGAAGTTTCTGGAAGGACTGAATGATGAGTTGAGCATGCATTTGATGGTAGCAACCTTCAACAAGTACCAGGAGTTGGTAGCTCGTGCTCTTATGATTGAAGGGAAGCAGCAGCAAATTGAAAATCGCAAGAGGAAGTATGCACAAGGAAAGTACAATTCAGGAGCTCAGCAGAAGCCTCGATTTACCCCTAGACCGGGAGGACATTTTCAGCATACCCATGGAGGAGGTACCTCGCACAATCATAATGTCACCAAGAATGGTAATGGTAATGGAGGAAGCAACGGCCAGAACCGTACCAACCCATCAACCCCAGCCAAGAAAGACCCGAGCCAAGTCACTTGCTTTAAGTGTCAGAAGACCGGACATTATGCCAATGAATGTCCTGAAGGCCAGAATGGCAATGGAAGCTCTAGGAAGAAGCCGAACCCTTTCAACAGGGGACAGGTGAACCACGTTAACGTGGAGGAGGTTGAAGAGCAGCCGGATGTAGTAATCGGTAAGTTTTTGGTTAAGTCATTTACTGCACTCGTTCTTTTTGATACCGGTGCATCGCATTCATACATATCAAGGGGATTTGTGGATAAGTATAACCTGCCCACTAAGGTTCTTAGAACACCTATGCTAGTAAGCTCACCAGGAGAGGAGTATATGGCCAGTCAAGGATGTTTCCAAGTGCCATTAAGTATAGGAAGGCATATTTTCCCAACGGATTTAATTATTTTGGAATCCCAAGGTTTGGATGTAATTCTCGGTATGGATTGGCTGTCGATGTATGGGGGAAACATCGATTGTGCCAGTAAGACAATTTTGCTTACAACGCCAGAAGGAAGAAGGATCAAGTATGTATCCCGGCATGCGCCAAGTAGGACACAAGTAAATTCCTTATCAAGAGTTGTGCAGGAGGAAGTACCTGTGGTAAGGGATTTCCCTGACGTATTTCGAGAAGAGTTGCCAGGCATGCCACCGGATAGAGATATTGAGTTTTTGATTGAGCTTTTGCCAGGCACAGGGCCAATATCGAAGAGACCATACAGGATGCCCGCAAAGGATTTGGTGGAGATTAAGAAGCAGATTAAGGAGTTACTGGATAAAGGTTACATTCGCCCAAGTTCGTCGCCTTGGGGATGACCAGTACTTCTAGTGGAGAAAAAGGATGGATCATTAAGGATGGTTGTTGATTATCGTGGTTTGAATGAAGTAACGATCAAGAGCAAGTACCCACTACCAATGATCAATGATTTGTTTGATCGATTGCAAGGAGCTAAAGTGTTTTCCAAGATCGATTTGCGATCAGGGTACCATCAGTTGAAGATTCGAGAGCAAGACATACTTAAGACAGCATTCACCACAAGATATGGGCTGTATGAGTACACCGTTATGTCATTTGGTCTGACTAACGCACCTGCCTATTTTATGAACATGATGAACAAAGTGTTTATGGAGTTTTTGGATAAGTTCGTCGTGGTGTTCATTGATGATATTCTGGTTTACTCAAAGAATGAAGAGGAACATAAGGAACATTTGCGATTGGTACTTGAGAAGCTCAGAGAACATCAGTTATATGCCAAGTTCAGCAAATGCGAGTTTTGGGTGAAGGAAGTAGGATTCCTCGGACATGTTATATCCGGAGAAGGAATAGCAGTTGATCCCACAAAGGTTATCACTGTGACCAATTGGGAAGCACCAACAACAGTTGGAGAGATCCGGAGTTTCCTTGGACTCGCAGGATACTACCGGAGATTTATTGAGAATTTCTCCAAGATTGCAAAACCTATGACGGAGTTGTTAAAGAAGGATACCAAGTTCATATGGACTGAGGAGTGTGAGGCTAGTTTCCAGGAGTTGAAGAGACGCTTGGTTACTTCACCAGTGTTGATTTTGCCAGACCAGACCAAGGATTATGAGGTGTATTGCGACACTTCACGACGAGGACTTGGAGCAGTGCTTATGCAGGAAGGGAGAGTTGTTTCATATGCCTCACGAAAACTGAAACCTCACGAATTGAATTATGCCATGCATGATTTGGAGTTAGCAGCCATAGTGCATGCACTGAAAACATGGAGACATTTCCTCATTGGAAATCATTGTGAGGTGTACACGGATCACAAGAGTTTGAAATACATTTTCACGCAGAAGGAGTTAAACCTCAGACAAAGGATATGGTTGGAACTCATCAAGGATTATGATATGAGATTGCATTACCATCCCGGAAAGGCTAATGTAGTAGCTGACGCATTGAGCCGTAAGAGCCATGTCAATACACTAATGACGGGAGAAATACTAAAGGAGTTAGCCGAGGATCTTCGTGAGCTATGTTTGGAAATAGTTCCGAGAGGCTATGTAGCAGCATTGGAGATTCAGTCAACTTTGATGGATAGAATCAGAGAAGCTCAGAAGACTGACAAGGAGATTGCCTCTATAAAGGAGAAAATGAGCGAAGGAAAGGCTAAAGGATTTCGTGAGGATGAGCACGACACCCTATGGTTTGAAGACCATGTTTATGTGCCCAATGACCCAGAGATCAGGAAGTTGATTCTGCAAGAGGCACACGATTCACCATATCCGATTCACCCAGGAAATACCAAGATGTATTTGGATTTGAAGGATACTTTCTGGTGGACCGGAATGAAGAAAGATATTGCGGAGTATGTAGCAGTTTGTGATGTATGTCAGAGAGTAAAGGCAGAGCATCAGAAGTCAGTAGGATTGTTACAGCCATTGCCGATACCCGAATGGAAGTGGGATAAGCTAGGCATGGATTTTATCACGGGATTACCCAGGACTCATTCAGGCTATGACTCGATTTGGGTTGTAGTTGATCGGTTGATGAAAGTACCTCATTTCATCCCGGTAAAGACCACTTACACCAGTGCTAAGTTGGCAAAGATATACATGACCAGGATTGTATGCTTACATGGAGTTCCGAGGAGTATAGTATCAGATAGAGGAACCCAGTTTACCTCAAAGTTCTGGAATCAGTTGCACGAAACTTTGGGTACCAGGCTAGAGTTCAGCACAGCTTTTCATCCACAGACAGATGGACAGACCGAGAGAGTCAATCAGATTTTGGAGGATATGCTGAGAGCTTGTGCGCTAGATTATGGATCTAGTTGGGACGACAATTTGCCATATGCAGAATTCTCTTACAACAACAGCTATCAATCCAGTTTAAAGATGGCCCCTTTCAAAGCCTTGTACGGAAGGAGGTGCAGGACACCGTTGTCGTGGGATGAAGTTGGAGACCGCCAGTTATTTGGACCTGATTTGATTAAGGAGTCTGAACAGAAGGTGAAGTTGATTCGCGATAGGCTTAAGGTAGCCCAGTCCAGGCAGAAAAGCTACGCAGATTCTAAACGCAAGGAGACAGTTTACGAAGTCGGAGACCGAGTTTATCTTCGAGTATCCCCACTTCAGGGAATAAAGCGCTTTGGTGTTAAGGGAAAGTTTGCGCCACGATTTGTACGACCATACCGAGTATTGGAACGTATGGGAGAAGTGGCCTACAAGTTGGAACTGCCCGAAGGATTGTCAAGAGTTCATGATGTGTTCCACGTTTCTCAGTTGAAGAAGTGCCACGCAGAGATGGCTGACATACCTTTGAGAGACATAGTGCCATTGGAAGCAATTCAGTTGGATAACAATTTGACCTATGAGGAGAAACCAGTTAAGATTCTCCAGTTTGCCAGCCGAGCCACCCGCAGCAATGTTATCAAGTTTTGTAAGGTTCAGTGGAGCCACCACACGGAGGATGAAGCCACCTGGGAGCGAGAGGAAGATTTGCTCAAGGACCACCCTCACCTATTTTCTAGCCAACCCGAATCTCGAGGGCGAGATTCATCTTAAGGGGGGTAGGTTTGTAACATCCCAAATTTTCAATTTGGAATGTTATACATAAGATCATCAATGCATATCATACTTTATTTGCTTTTGGTTTTGACCCTAGAAATTCTACGCAACTCAAGGACCCACGGAGAGAGTTGGGGATTTCGTCATTTTCATATTTGAGTTTTCTCAAATTTTGAGAATAGGATCATTTGATTTTAATTATTTTATCATCAACTATTTCTATTACAAAAATATGAGAGAGGGAATAAAATGATTTTCCAAAGATAAAGAAATATTGAGGATTTAATAATAAAATCAAATAAGATTTTATTTCAGAGTTTTTTGATATTTTATTTGAATTTAGGAAAAATATGCGTTTTCAAAATTGCATTTAGGCGCCAAATAAATGTTCACTTTGTCCGGCTTGATTTTAGAAGTCGGGGAAATTTTATTTCGGGATTTTTTGGAGTCCGCTTAGTATTTCTTTTATTTGTTTTTCTGCGCGGAGTTATTTAAAAAAACGCGAACCGACTTCGGGTCGTACCCGAGCGGGACTCCGCCCGTGGGCAGCCTTTAAATAGCGCCGCCCCGAGCCGCCCTAGCCCATCAGCGCCGCCGCCAGCCCACCCGCGCCCGAAACCCTAACCCTAGCTGTCGCCGCCGCCGGACCCACCGCCCGAGGTCAACCTCGTTTTCGCCGCCCGGTTTTTTTAAAAAAAACCACGGTTTATTTTTTTTAGTTTCATTTTTTTAATAGATCGGTTTTTCCCGGTTTATTTATTTAGCGAGCGTTCGCTCGTTCATTCGTTTTAACGAACGTATTCGTCGTTTATATCCAGATAACGAACGTTCGTTCATTAATCTGTTCGTCGTTTTTCTTTTTCTCAGATTTTCCGCGATTATTTTCTGATCACGATTTATGATCCGATTTTCGTTTTAGTATAACTTTTCACTCGTTTATCGGAATCAGGCGATTCAAGCGCCTGGAGTTTCGTCTCGAAACCCCCTACCTGTTTAACCAACTCAAACAAGTCTTTGCCACTGTAAAAATTGCCCTAGATCCAAAATAGTAAACGAAGCCTGTTTCTTTTGCCGTTTGTCTTTCGTTGCTTCGTTTGATTTGATTCTTTTTGCAAACCGGAGTTCTTAAGTTGAAATTTCTGGTTAGATGTCTTATTTGAGTTTTACCTGTGCATTAGATGAATACTTATTGTATGCTTGTTTGTTTGTCTGTGATAGAATACCCGGAGTGCGCCGCCTGTTACTTCGAATCTCTAGGTTTCGCGAATCATCAGCAAGGCAAGTAACACTTTGATCATACCTCTTTACTACCCATTTTTATTGCATTAGATCAATCCTCAAACATTGCATGATTAGGATCTAATTAAAATGTGGGATGGGAAGTAGTTGAGGTAGTACCTATTACTTGTTGTATTATCAAACCTTTGGGAGTTACTTCTACGTTTGCCTATTATGCCATGCTATGCTAGTAGACGTGGATTGGGTGAGTGATATCCATGACAGATGTGAGTTTGTTAATTAATGGTTTATCAGAGGTGGCAACTTAAACACACATCGGGATGGATTGAGGTACCTGAGTATTCCAGGATTGCATGTTGTTTTTCTTTATGGACCGCCACCCAGGCCCAAAGGGATCATGAGATTTTTCATACTAGAAACTTCCGTGTGCAGCCACAAGCTATTATGGGCTCTAGCATAGTTGATTAAGTCGTGCGAACTCTTACATGGTAGACTAGCAGATGTAGGGGAAAGTAGGTGTAACGGTCTATCCATCGTAAGGTGCTAGCGCTTCTGAAAGACTATGTCTCGGTCATCCGTCTTCTCAAACACCATGTAGTGCGAGAAACCAAACGGAGGCGATCGAGTCTTGTGGGGAAAAGTGAGCAAACCTCTGCAGAGTGTATAAACTAATCATGATTAGTCGTGTCCCCGATTATGGATGTTTTGAGTATCTAGTACCTGGATTATCATGTGAATCTCAACATGTTACTCTAAAATTTAATTTTGTTGGGTTTTGTTTAATGATGATGCTTAATTGGGATTGAGAATGCTGTCAACCATTCTCAATGTTTAACAACCACCATGATAGTTAAATAAATTTATTCCTTTTGCAGTAGGGAAAAATTGGCTTTTCGCAAAACTGTAACCATAGAGCTTTCCACCAGCCAAATATGCATATAGAATAGCCTGTTTCATTCCATTACTCTCTATGTGTTACTTTGCCAGCATATTCCATGTGTTGACCCGTTTCGGGCTGCAACGTTAATGTTGCATACTTTTCAGATGACGATTAAGGTACCTTTTAGGTCGTGGTTCTATACTCAGTGATGCCGTTGGAGTTGATGGACTCACTTATCTTCCAAGTCTTCCGCTGTTATCGTTATTAGATGGCCTTAAGCCATATTTATTGTAATAAGTTCTCTTTTGAGACACTCGATGTAATAAGTGTGTGGTTGCTACTCTGTTATAAATCCTTCAAGTACTGTGTGGTGTCAGCATTACTTATCCAGGGATGACACCTGAGCACAGAGATTGGACCGTTTGAGGTCTGGTCGCTACAGTCGTTCTGTGCCGTCTCCGTCTTTGCCTCCGCTTGCCCGCTCCTCCCGCCGGCGACCGACCTCGCCGTTGCTGAAGTCACCACCGGCGACCTCCAGGTCGCCCTGCCGCCTTCCCTCTCCTCTTTCTCCAAGCTCTCTATGCTCCCTAAGCACCCTCTCTCTCTTCCATCACAGGCCAGCGTGGATGTTGGCTCCGTCGAGCTCTCGCCGCCTTGAGCTCGGCCTCGGGTCAGATCCGGCCGGGAAACAGGACCTCGCCAACCTCCCGTGGCTGGATCCGCTGCTCCGTGTCCTTCTCCGCGCCTCCTCGCCGGCTAGTTCGCCAGAGTGCCCCGTGACCATGGCCTTGGTCGACCTCCTATGTGGGAGAGACAGCGAGCGCTGCCTCCTCCCTAGATGGGCCCCGCAAACCTAGGCCTAGCCGCGCCCTTCGGCCGGCCCAGCAACCAGCCTGCCCGGCCTCCTCCACCGTCCGGCCTGTTTTGGCCCAATGTGAGCCGCTTTCCCCCAGCCTAGTTCAACTCAGTTTCAGCCCACCATGTGTTTTTTTCCTGCCTTTGATTTTATCAATTATCCAGAAAACTGCAGTTTTCTAGACAACCCCTTAATGTTCATGCATATAATAACTTCAGAACCGTGCATCAGATTAAAATAAGTTATATATGAAAAATGCTTAGAATTTTGTGTAGATTAATAATTTGCCACTTTCATGCATGTTTAAAATGTTTAAAATGTTGTTTGTGTAATTTTGCCCTTATGCCATGCTAAAATGCTTTATTTCGTAACTAAATAACCATAGCTCCAAACTTAACAAACTTTATATGTAAATGGGGTAGAAAAATGCCTAGTTTACATGGTGGCTTTACTTTGCATGTTTAACAACTCTAAAATATGGTTTAGGGCAGAACAGTACCAAACCTAATATATGCATATGAGGATTTTCCGGAACTGTTGTTTGTTATTTCCGGCCTCATTAAAACTTGCCTAGATAGGTAGTTTTCATATGCTTCACCTCTTTCCATGCTAACCAACATTTAATATTGATGGGTACTAAACGAGACAGAACTAAATAAGTCACGTGGTGTTTCGTCAATATGCAACGGAGTTGTATATTGAGCTCCACTTAATTTGTAGGATTGTTTGTGCATTTTGACATGCCATGCCTCATTAAACCGGACATGCATCATACTTGGTTGTGCATCATGCCATGATTATGTGATGGTTGTTTAACATGTTGTTTTGCTTCTTTCCGATGTTGCTTCTTCGGGTTAGTTCCGATAACGTCGCGTTTGTGAGGATTCGTTCGACTACATCCGTTTGTCTTCTTCATGGACTCGTTCTTCTTCCTTGTGGGATCCTAGGCAAGATGACCATACCCTCGAAATCACTTCTATCTTTGCTTGCTAGTTGTTCGCTCTATCGCTATGTCGCGCTACCTACCACTTGCAATATCATGCCTCCTATACTGCCATGTCAAGCCTCTAACCCACCTTCCTAGCAAAACGTTGTTTGGCTAAATTACCACTTTTGCTCAGCCCCTCTTATAGAGTTGCTAGTTGCAGGTGAAGATGAAGTTTGTTCCATGTTTGGAACATGGATATGTTGGGATATCACAATATCTCTTATTTTAATTAATGCATCTATATACTTGGTAAAGGGTGGTAGGCTCGGCCTTATGCCTGGTGTTTGGTTCCACTCTTGCCGCCCTAGTTTCCGTCATACCGGTGTTATGTTCCTTGATTTTGCATTCCTTACACGATTGGGTGTTATGGGGACCCCTTGATAGTTTGCTTTGAATAAAACTCCTCTAGCAAGGCCCAACCTTTGGTTTACCATTTGCCTCACCACCACCTACCCTTCCCTCGGGTCGGCCAACCCGAGGGTCATCTTTATTTTAAACCCCCCCGGGCCAGTGCTTGTCTAATTGTTGGTCCGAACCAAGTAGACTGTGGGGCCACCTCAGGGAAACTTGAGGTTTGGTTTTACTCATGTCTCATCCGGTGTTTCCCTGAGAACGATATATGTGCAGCTCCTATCGGGATGTCGGCGCATCTGGCGGTCTTGCTGGTCTTGTTTTACCATTGTCGAAATGTCTTGTAACCGGGATTCTGAGACTTATCGGGTCTTCCCGGGAGAAGGAATATCCTTCGTTGACCGTGAGAGCTTGTGATGGGCTAAGTTGGGACACCCCTGCAGGGATTGAACTTTCAAAAGTCGTGCCCGCGGTTATGGGCAGATGGGAATTTGTTAATATCCGGTTGTAGAAAACTTGACACTTAACTTAATTAAAATGAATCAACCGCGTGTGTAGCCGTGATGGTCTCTTTCCAGCGGTATCGGGGAAGTGAACACGGTTCTTGTGCTATGCTTGAACGTAAGTAGCTTCAGGATCACTTCTTGATCATTTCTAGCTTCACGACAGTTGCGTTGCTTCTCTTCTCGCTCTTATTTGCGTATGTTAGCCACCATATATGCTTAGTGCTTGTTGCAGCTCCACCTCACTACCCTTTCCTACCCATAAGCTTAAATAGTATTGATCTCGCGGTTGTGAGATTGTTGAGTCCTCGTGGCTCACAGATACTTCCAAACAGTTGCAGGTGCCGATGATACCAGTGTAGGTGACTACCAGTGTAGGTGACGCAACCGAGCTCAAGGAGGAGCTCGATGAAGACCTTGGTCGTTGTTTTGTTCCCTTTTGATCAGTAGAGGAGCCCAGTTGGGACGATCGGGGATCTAGCAATTGGGGTTATCTTCTTTTATTTTGGTTCCGTAGTCGGACCTTGACTGTATTTTGGATGGTGCATGTTTAACTTGTATTTGTGTGAAGTGGCGATTGTAAGCCAACTCTTTATCCCTTTCTTATTCAGTACATGGGATTGTGTGAAGATTACCCCTCTTGCGACAAACCTACCATGCGGCTATGCCTCTAAGTCGTGCCTCGACATGTGGGAGATATAGCCGCATTGTGGGTGTTTCACCTCCCCCTATCTAGCTAGTAGCTCGGCCTCTCGCACCACCTCCTAGCTCCATTCTCTCTGTCTATCCGTATCGCTGGGCCTTATTTGCCTCTAACAAATGGATGTACACCAACCGATCTCCCGCTATACATATAGCTAGCTAGGTCCTTAATTATAACTCGTTTTTCCCCTCGCGTCGAATGATCTACCTCATTAGTTATGTCTCTCCCTTCCTCCGACAAACAACAATTGATCTACCGATCTAGTTAGGTTTGCTTAGCAAACACATGGTCCCCCTTCATCATCCATGAATGTGTCCCGACAGATCTATCATGCACAGGCACACATAGAAACACATCCCCACTCTTATTGATAATACTGCAGTTCTACCCTCAGTTTGTCAAGTAGGCATCTCCACCATCTTCGAGAAGCAACTCCATCACCCATCCAGCACTCTACCCCTCTCCCTCCCTCTCTCTGTCCTCTCTCTCTCTCCCAACCTATTTCCCGTCCTTCAGTTCTGTATGGATGTTGACCCATCTCCCTCAAGACATAGCTAGGTCTTTCCTTCTCAACACATATACGAGTCATTCTACCTCTTTAGTTTGGCCTCTGCCTCCCCCTCCCCCCACCCCCCACACACACACCGATACATCGAGCGCTCTAGTCATGTCTCCTTGCCACACAAACTTGCCCTGTGCCCTCCGACGTTCTGGTAGGTCAGTCGCCCTATATCTTTGACTTGCACACACACAATTTTGATGGCTCTCTTCATCCATCTCGCACCCACCCACTTGATCCTCTCTTCGACTCTATCGATATCTATGACCCCTCCCTCTCTTCTCATGGATAGCCCCCTCTGGCCCTCTCTATATGCTATGGATATGCCTCTATTTCACACACATTGCATGCAAAAATTTGTTTGAGATTTCATCGACACATATTCCCACAAATACATTCACGAAATCACCACCCCACCCCACCCCCCAAAAAAACAAAAAACACTCACGAACGCACACGCCATCTGTGTAGGTTTGTATCTCTCTTGCACACACACGTAGGTGGGGGACGTGCACGAAGAGAAGAGGTGCACGCACGGCGCACGTACTCCCGTCTCTTTCCCAACCACACCCACGCGGGTACACGGTGGAGCTCATTTCTGTCGGATTTTGGGTTCCGGCAGACCCTTGAGGTTCGAACACTGGGGTGCGTGCGGAGATTTCACCTCCTACCTACCTGCACCCCTCCGCCATGCTAGAATCTAAACTAAGGAAAGAACAACACAAGGGACACAGGGTTTATACTGGTTCGGGCCACCGTTGTGGTGTAATACCCTACTCTAGTGTGTGGTGTGGTGGATTGCCTCTTGGGCTGATGATGATGAACAATACAAGGAAGAACAGCCTCGCGAGGGTCTGTTCTTGGCTGGGGCGATGAACTGCTTGGAGGAGTTCAGTCACCTTTCTCTCTCTCTCTCTCTCTCTCTTTCTCTCTCTAGCCAACCGAACGACCGAACCCCATCCGAGAGTCCCTAGCTTTGTGGGTGGCTGGTTCTCGATCCTCGATCCTCGATCCTCTATCCTCTATCCTTGATCCTTCCTCCTGGGGGTGGCTAGTCCTATTTATAGAGGCCCTGGTCCTCTCCCCAAATATTGAGCGGGAAGGGAGCCAACAATGGCGGGCTAATTTGAAGGGGGACAGAAAGTATCAGCTATCCTGACAAAAGCAGTCTTCACCTGTGCAAAGCTCTGGTGATGACGCCGTCTTGGGCTCCACGGTGACCTCCGTCTCGTAGTCCTCCTGGTCTTGGTCTCGTTGCACCGAAATGGCAACCTTTGCCTGATGCCTCAGTACTCCGCGGCTGCGCTTGCCCCCTTTGCACCAAAGAGGAAAGGAGGACGCTGCGCGGGCTGGCACCCGCCTGGCGCCCTGAGTCGTCATGGCTTGCGTCACGGGCACCTCATGAGGTACCCCGCCTTGATCTCTCCGCCCCCTCGTGAGCCAGCCTGATGAGGCCGTGTCTGAGGAAGCTTCGCGTCGTCCGCCCCGCGAGGCTTGGCCCCTCGCGAGGGTCTTGGGTTTGTGTTGGTGAAGATGGGCCGTGCTGGGCCCCCTTTGAGCCACGCCGCAGGCCGCAGGTAGGCAAGTCTGGGGACACCCGTTCCCAGAACACCGACAATAGCCCCCGGGCCCAAGGCACGCCCGTACATGGCCGTGTAGGGAGGCGGAAGGGCAAGAGCGAAGCGCCGCGGGCCCTAACAACCTATGGCCTTGGGCGCCGCGTGGCGGTTGACTAGACGTGGGTGCCTTAGCAACCGCGCGAGTTGATAAAGGAGTGGCATCTGCCTAGGCCCTGCTTCTTGCCTTCTCCGGTTGCTGCTCAGATCCCCTTTCTTGCACCTCTCCTTCCTTCCTCCGAGATTTCCAGATCTGCTCTAACCGCGCGACCTAGGGAGCCATGGCGCCTCGTCAGCCCCCGGCCGCAGCTTGGTACTCGTCTGCCCTGGACTCGCTGAACGTGTTGGAGCTGGGCCTTGCCTGGTTGCGCCGGATGGAGACGGCGTGGGGCATCGACGGGGAGAAGGTGTTCAAGGCCGGCTCCGCCACCCCTGAGGGTCAAAGGAGCACCTTCTATCCGCTCTTCGTAAGTGCCATTGTTGCTGGCCTGGTGCCTCCCTTCTCCGAGTTCTTCTTCTCTGTCCTCCGCCATTACAAGCTACAGGCTCTGCATCTCCATCCCAACTCCGTCCTTCTCCTGGCAATCTTTGCTTATTATTGCGAAGCACATGTTGGGGTGCAGCCCTCAGTGGCCTTGCCGCGCCACTTCTTCTACCTCCGGACCTCTTGTGGGACTACTTCCGCGTGCGCGAGCTTCGTCGCGTACGGCGGCGCCATTGCCATCTCAAACTCTGGGAAGAGGATTTAGGGCTTCAGGAGCAAGTGGATCTTGGTGGATGCTGGGCGCATCCACCCTCGGCTGATCCTGCCCACGGAGCAGCCCACGAGCTCCAGGACTGGGGTCGAGCGGAGCTCGCGGATCCTCGCGCGAAGATGGTGTTGGAGAAGATGGACGCGGATCTGAGGCCGACCGACATGGCGGCGGCGAAGCTGACCGGCGCGTCGCTGCTGAGGGAGTTCCTGGAGCACCGGCTGGCTCCGCTTCGGCAATACTCGCTTCCAATGTGGAGGCCCCGTCCGAACCCTGCGACCTTGGCCGACGGAGGCCTGGCTGCGGTTCTCCAATCTCTGGTCGGGGGCAATGTGGCGAGGCTGGAAGGCGCTCCTACGCCCTTGTTCCTCCGCAACGACTGGGAGTGGGTGGTGAAGTCCATGCCCGTCTTCAACGGGGATGGGCCAGTGCCCCTAGAAGCTCCCGAGGAACCGGTGGACGTGCCCTCTGGCGACTCCAGCGAAGAGGAAGAGGGAGGGGAGCGCGGAAAAGGGCCTGACTCCGAGGCGATTGACGGAGAGTCGAGGGCTCCCCTCCCCCGGCGCAGGTCCCGCGTTCTCCGCCTCTCTCCGAACGATGACGACGAGGATGACGACGAAGACGACGACGAGCAGGACGGTGGGAGCTCGCCCCCGATCCCGAAGAAGGACAGGACCGGGCTAATCTCCCGCGGGTCTCCCCCGGCCCCGGGGCGAACCGCAGACGCACCTTCCGCCTCCAAGCTTCCCGAGGTTGACCCTTCCAGCCGGCTTTCAGGCTTCAAATTTGGCTGGAGGCCGCTTGAGCTCACTGGCGACGACCCGTAAGCATTCGATTCTTGTCTTTATCTCTTGCTCTGCTTCTGAGGCTTGACGTCCGCATCTTTGGATAGGTTGGCGCCTGCAGCAAAGAAGCCGAAGGGGGCTCCCGAGGTTCCATCCGTGGCGGCGCTTCTGCCCGCGAAGGAAGGTGACCGCGACGCACAAGCTTCTCCTACCCGGTCGTCCTCGCGAGGTTTGGCTGAGACGGCTAGGGCGAGCTCAGCCCCCACGGCCCAAGTGGCTCCCGAGGTGCTCTTGCCTGCCGTCGCCACTACAGCTGTCGGGGCGCGGCAGACTCCGCCTCAGGATGTTGCGGCTGCGCTGCCGCCTTCTCCTCCTACTCCACCGGCCGCTGTCTCTCCGACTCCTTCTGCCGTTCTAGATCGTGCTGTTGCTAAGCTGGACCGACTGCGGCAGGATCTTCTTGGCACCGACCCCCGCTTGGTGGCCGGGCATTTAGAGCTGGCTTCTGGATGGGTTCGCTCCGACGCCTTGATTCGGGCGGCGCTGGTCCAGGCCTCGACGGCATGCGACAAGGAGAAGCAGGCCGTCCTGGAGGCGAAGGCTGCTCGTGATGAAGCCTTGGGGGAGGTGGTCGACGTCCGCGGTCGCTGCAAGGCGCTGGAGGACGAGCTGCAAGGCCTGCGGGATCAGCTCGCGAAAGAGGTCCGCCTTCGCCTAGAGCAGGAAGAAGGCGTGAAGGCTTGCGAGGCAGCCGTTGAGGGCCGGGAGGCCATGCTCAGGAAGCGCCGCGACCGCCTAGGCGCGCTGGAGCAGGAGTTGGGGGCAAGGAAGGCCGAGCAGGATGGCAAGGCCCTGGTTCTTGCCAAGGACCGCGCGGCCTTCACGGAGTTGGAGGCGAAGGCTCGCTCCTCGCTGAGGACGCTTTACGACAGCGGCCTAGAGAGCCCGCTGGCTGGTGCTGAGGATGGCCCCGCCAACCTGCTTCCCTTCCTGGTTCACGCTCTTGAAGATGTCGCCCTTGGCCTTGGCCCCACGGCCGAGGCCGAGGCGCGTGTCCTGTCTTCTGCAGCACTGACGCGGGTCCTCACCCACATCTACCTTCGCGATCCCGGTGTCGACCTCGACAGCCTGCTGGAGCCAGTGAGTGGTGAGCGTGCCGCTGCCGCTGCCGAGGCCTTGAAGGGTCGCGCGGAGGCTCTGCTGGGGACGTTCCGGGCCTTCAGCACCAAGCCGGAGCAAGGCGCTGCCGACCCCGCTGCTCCGTGAGGCGAACCCGCTCCGCGCTGCTCCCCCACCGCCAAGTGACTCCGTCGTGGCTCCTGTCCTGCTTTTAATTCCTGCACACGTATCATGCCTCGGGGAGGCGTTTAAACTTGCATTTGGCATTGAAATAACAGTGTGGACTGTAATATTTGCTTTTGAATTCCTTGAAATTAGCGCTTTTCCTTCCTACTTGCTTATGTTCTACGTCGGCAGAGCCCGGCCCCGCGCGTACCTCACCCAGCAATAGTCCCGACCGGAAACGAAGATGGGACCAAGGAGTGAGGGGCTACGTGACAAGTTAGGCTCCTGAGTCGCGATGCTCAGGAGTCCCCCTTGGCGCATGAACAGCAAGTAGGGAGGTGTGATGCGGGTGGATCTACCATTCTACGTCTGCAGAGCCCAGCCCCACGCGTACCTCACCCAGCGATGGTCCCGGCCGGAAACCAGGACGGGGCCACGGAGTGAGGGGCTACGTGACTAGTTAGGCTCCTGAGTCGCGATGCTCAGGAGTCCCCCTTGACGCACGAACTGCAAGTAGGGAGGTATGATGTGGGTGGATCCACCATTCTACGTCTGTAGAGCCCGGCCCCGCGCATACCTCACCCAGCAATTGTCCCGATCGGAAACCAGGACAGGGCCACGGAGTGAGGGGCTACGTGACCAGTTAGGCTCCTGAGTCGCGATGCTCAGGAGTCCCCCTTGACGCTCAAACGGCCTTTGTACCTTGGCTCCGCTCGGGGAGAGACGCGCGACGAACCAGGCCCGGGGGGACCTGGCTGGGCGGCATGCATCTGGGTGTGACCCAGGCGCAGCCCCCGTGCCCAGCCCCCTCGCACGGCACTCCCGAGGGGAGGCGTTACGATGAGGCTAGACACTGAGCTCTGGGCTCCCTAAGGTTGACGCGGCCCGGGGGCCACCCTTAGTTGTTTATCACCAGCGCGGAGCATAGTGCTACCGTATGTGTACGGGCATAGCCGCTCCTCGGCAGTGTCGTCAGCCAGCGCGGAGCATGGTGCTTCCAGTTGTACGTGGGAGGGGGCCCCCCTCCGGGAGGAGCCCCCGGGGCGTGTACAGCCCTGCCCTGACACGTGGCTGGCATGGTAGGGCCTGGCGAGGTGTATCTGGGCACCCGTGAGCCAGCGCGGGACTCACGGGGCCCTACCTCTAGGCGGGATGCGCCTGGCACTGGGCCTTATCTTGTGATGTGTCCCTGCAAATTTGGTTAGATGTCGGCACTCTATGTCCTCAGGTCTCGGCCCTCGAGCTGGTCCCAGCCGTCGCTGGTAGGCCAGGTCGCGATGCCATGGACAAGGCCAGAGGGTGAGGGCTGGAGAGCCAGTAAGAGCCCTGAGTCGCGATGCTCAGGTGCCCCCCCTTTAACGTGCAAGTGGTCGGCATGAAGGAGAAGAGGTGCCGTGGACCGGCATCAAACAATCAAGCATGGTGGGTCTAACGCATAATCGGAAATAAACGCAAATGGGATACATGCCACTGGGCCTGGCCCGAGCGGCTTGGGGATCATGCAGCCTGAGGGGCGCCCCCAACAAGGTAAGCTAACAACATGGAATAAAGCGATACATGCCGCAGGGACAGACCCACACGGCCTGGGAATAATGCAGCCCTGGGGGCGCTCCCAGCTGGAAGTAAAACTCGAAAGATGTCACCTGATGATGTTGAGGACGAAGGGGTGTTGGTGTAGCAGGCTCGGTGGGCTGCGGGAGCCGATCCTCATGAGCCCCCAGGCCCAAGGGCCTCGAGAGGCTCCGGAGGCGCTGGCGGCTCCTCGCGGGCCATCTCCATCTCTGCCAGGGCTGCAGAACACCTGGCCTCTCGTGCCTCCATGATGCCCCTCATGAGGCGCTGGTACGCGTCAGCTGCATTCGTCAAGCCGTAAGGCATGCGAGCGTAGCTGTGGGGTGGACCTCCGCAGCGCCCCACTCGCGAGGGCCAGAGGCGCTCCAGAGAGGTGACTCGGTTGAGCCCTGGTATGTCGATGTAGACGCGTAGCCCACCATCCTCGCCTGGATGGGGGGCCACTGCTGGGAAGCGGCGGCCGCCTTTCATGACTCTTGACTCCTGTAGCTCCTGAATGGCCTTGCTGACGAACTCCTGAGGATCTGGATCTCCTTGCCTTGCTCCTTCTTGAGGGAAACGTGCTTCAAAACGCGCCTCCATGTGGTGCCCAAGCGCCTCCCTCGTGACCCTAGCCAGGTCGGTGGCCCTCCAGGGGAGAGCACCCGAGCCCTGCCTGAGGAGGGCGCCGGGCGCGCTTTCCTATGCGATGGAGGGAGGCTCCCCCTGGGCAGGCGCGGGCCCAAAGGGGCTTGCCTCCTGAGTGGTCGGGCCGGACGATGTCTTCTTCTTCTTGGGGGTGGTCTCGGGAGGCCCCCTGCTTCCATGATCCGGGTCTTCCAGTGACGCGGCCTGAAAGGCTCATTCCAGGGAACACACCACGTCCTTCTCTTCACAGGGCACTGTGATGACTCCGCCGCTTCCTGGCATCTTGAGGACGTTGTAGCCGTGGTGAGTTACAGCCATGAACTTGGCCAGTGCTGGGTACCAAGGATGGCGTTGTACGGCAGGCGAATATGAGCGGCGTCGAAGTCGATGAGCTCGGTGCGGTAGTTGTCGCGTGCCCCGAAGGTGACAGGGAGGTGGACCTGCCCAATCGGGACCGTGGAGCAGTCAGTGATACCGGAGAAGGTCTTGGTTGGCTGAAGCTGGCTGTAGGGCACTTGGAGGTTGTTGAACGTCTCCACAGACAGGACGTTGAGCCCTGCCCCTCCATCGATGAGGGTCTTGGTGACCACCACGTTGCTGATGATTGGGGAACAAAGCATCGGGAGGACTCCGGCTGTAGCTGCACACTTGAGTTGATCTGCTGAGCTGAACGTGATGGCGCACGACGACCACCTGAGGGGGCGCGTGGCTTCGAGCCTGGGGAGGACTGCATTCACCTCGCGGGCGAACTGTTTGAAGATGCGCTGAGAGGCTGGGGCTTGTGCTCCGCCCAAGATGCAGGCGATCGCAGGCGGCTCCTGGAAGCCCCCAGCCTCCTCGTCCTGGTGGCGGTCCTCATTTCTCCTTGGCTGCGGTGGCAGCGGTGGGAGGCCTGCGTTGCCTAGCGGGCGATCCTCGCGAGGCTGATCCCTCCAGTCTCCCTCGCGAGGCTGATCCCTCCATCCTCTCTCGCGAGGTGGGTCTTGCCAGCGATCCTCGCAAGGTTGGTCGCGCCACCCTTGGCGCGGCCCGCGGTCTTCCCAGCGTCCTGCGTTTCTTCC
Source organism: Triticum urartu (assembly GCF_056163025.1). Classification (NCBI taxonomy): domain Eukaryota; kingdom Viridiplantae; phylum Streptophyta; class Magnoliopsida; order Poales; family Poaceae; genus Triticum; species Triticum urartu. The sequence goes on along the minus strand of NC_141876.1, from coordinate 482,071,078 downwards.
TCCTCCTCGGCCGTAGCCCTGGTCACTGCGGTCGGGGCAACGGCCGATCCTTCCTTCTCGCACGGCTTGGAGTTCTTGACATTCGTTGGTGTTGTGGGTGTGGAGGTCGTGGTACACACAGTACCAGCTGCCCTTGGAGGGTTCGGGCTGATCTCTGCCCCGCTTGGTGTCTGGTTCTGCCGCGAGCACGGCAGCCCCCTTGCGCTTCACGTCCTTGGCCTTGGGCTTCTTCTCTTCTGGGTCCGCGGCAGGCAGCTCGAGGAGGGAGAGACGCCCTTCCTCAGCCCTGGCGCACTTGTTTGCCACGTTGAACAGCTCCAAGGAAGTGCACAGGTCTTCATGCATCGCCAGATCCTCCTTCATCTTGACGTCGCGCACGCCGTCGGAGAAGGCCGAGATGATGGCCTCCTCAGTCACCTTGGGAATCTTGAGGCGTGTGTTGTTGAAGCGCTGGATGTACTTCTGCAGGGTTTCCCCGGGCTGTTGCTTGATGCGGCGCATGTCGCTCACGGCGGGTGGCCGGTCGCGAGTGCCTTGGAAGTTGGCGATGAAGCGGGTGCGCATCTCCTCCCAGGAGGAGATTGTTCCTGGAGCCAGGTTCAGGAGCCAGGTGCAGGCCCTGTCCTTGAGTGCCATGGGGAACCAGTTCGCCATGACCTTCTCGTCTCCGCTGGCAGCTTCGATGCCTAGCTCGTAGAGCTGGAGGAACTCTGCAGGGTCAGCCGTGCCGTCATAGCGAGGAGGCAAGTCTGGCTTGAACTTGCCGGGCCACGCTACGCTGCGTAGTTCAGTGGTGAAAACGCGGCAGCCTGCTGTGGCCACGGGAGGCCTTAGGTGACGGAGAGCCTAGTCTTGCATGTCCCCACGCGCTGCAGCTGGGAGCAGCGCGGGGTCTTGACGCGCGGGAGCAGGAGCATGGTCGCAACGTGCTGGAGCAGGGAGCGCCCGGGTAGCTTCTTACGGGCGAGGGACTTCCTGGCAGCTCTGCTCTTGCCGCGCTGGCGCCTGACGGAGCGGGTTCCGCCCAGGGGCCACGCGCCTTGGGGCCATGGCATCTTCTTGAGGAGGAGGAGGCCGGGGCGCCGCCAGAGCCTCGTCGCCCGCGCGGGGCGGGGTGCGGTGCAGTGGAACGGACGGCACAGGAGAGCCCCCTGCGGCGCGGACGAGCTCGGCGACGCGGTCGAGCCATTCTTCGTAGACGTCATCGACGGGACGATAGCGCAGGAGCTCGTTTGCCGCGATGAGTGCAGCTCGAGCCTCCATGGGCGCGCGGAGCGCGCAGGACGAAGAACCAGCTAGGGTGAGCGAGGGAGTTGCGGTGCGGCCGTCTTGCCGCATGGACGGATGATGGGACGATGCTTGCCGCTCGTCCCCCGCCGGGCCGGCGGCGGCGTTGACGGCAGGTGACGGGGAACGGCGTGGATGCCCGCCAACAGGGGCCGTCTAGGCGACACGGGAAGCGAGTGCGGCCCGGCACTCGGCGCGGGCCCGACAAGCGTCATACATGGGCGTGACGGTCGGAGGAGAACGGGGCGGTGGAAGACGAATTCCGGCGCACCCCTACCTGGCGCGCCAAATGTCGGATTTCGAGTTCCGGCAGACCCTTGAGGTTCGAACACTGGGGTGCGTGCGGAGATTTCACCTCCTACCTACCTGCACCCGTCCGCCATGCTAGGATCTAAACTAAGGAAAGAACAACACAAGGGACACAGGGTTTATACTGGTTCGGGCCACCGTTGTGGTGTAATACCCTACTCCAGTGTGTGGTGTGGTGGATTGCCTCTTGGGCTGATGATGATGAACAATACAAGGAAAAACAGCCTCGCGAGGGTCTGTTCTTGGCTGGGGCGATGAACTGCTTGCAGGAGTTCAGTCACCTTTCTCTCTCTCTCTTTCTCTCTCTAGCCAACCGAACGACCGAACCCCCTCCGAGAGTCCCTAACTTTGTGGGTGGCTGGTTCTCGATCCTCGATCCTCGATCCTCTATCCTCTATCCTTGATCCTTCCTCCTAGGGGTGGCTAGTCCTATTTATAGAGGCCCTGGTCCTCTCCCCAAATATTGAGCGGGAAGGGAGCCAACAATGGCGGGCTAATTTGAAGGGGGACAGCAAGTATCAGCTATCCTGACAAAAGCAGTCTTCGCCTGTGCAAAGCTCTGGTGATGACGCCGTCTTGGGCTCCACGATGACCTCTGTCTCGCAGTCCTCCTGGTCTTTGTCTCGTTGCACCGAAATGGCAAACTTTTCCTGATGCCTCGGTACTCCGCGGCTGTGCTTGCCCCCTTTGCACCAAAGAGGAAAGGAGGACGCTGCGCGGGCTGGCACCCGCCTGGCGCCCTGAGTTGTCATGGCTTGCGTCACGGGCACCTCGTGAGGTACCCCGCCTTGATCTCTCCGCCCCCTCGTGAGCCAGCCTGATGAGGCCGTGTCTGAGGAAGCTTCGCGTCATCCGCCCCGCGAGGCTTGGCCCCTCGCGAGGGTCTTGGGTTTGTGTTGGTGAAGATGGGCCGTGCTGGGCCCCCTTTGAGCCACGCCGCAGGCCGCAGGCAGGCAAGTCTGGGGACCCCCGTTCCCAGAACGCCAACAATTTCTATACATAAAGGCATCCCACGTGGTAATTTGACACATGTACTGGTTGTCCACTTGATGGAGGATCGTCTACCATGGGTGAACAAACAAATTGCGACTTGACGCGTTATGTTAAAAAAGAGGCAAACCATCTAGGGCCTACCTTACAGGCAAGGCTCTATACACTGGAGTACTTTTGATGTGTCCCGTCAACTCGGAGAACGTGGAGAATCTTGCTTAGTATACCGTCTCCCCCGCCCACGGGCTCGGTGGCTCACAGGATGAGGTGAAGCTTGCTTAATAGTACGCCTTACGCCCGCTCCCTCGCCCACGCGCGTGGTGGCTCGCAAGACGAGGAGAAAATTTTACTACTCCCTCCGTTTACTCCTCGTCCCTACCTTGGTTAGAGATATTATCATATTGTTTGGAATATATGTCCTTTAGTAGATTTAGATTTCAATATGAACTACTAGTACATACTCCAAACACTGATGTATATAGACGTATTGTAGAGTGTAGATTCGCTCATTTTGCTCCATATGTAGTCCAAATTGAAACGGACGTAAGTTCGCACTCTCCCTCGCCCCTCGACCCTCTCCCATGTGGTGGACGTGTAGCAATTCATTTGGTCTCATATAGCCAGAACGATATATACCGCAGTACCATTATTGCTCGACTTCCCGAAGAGGCGAAGAGCCAATCGCAAGGTTAATATTTTGGAGATGCCTCCTCCCGCCGCCCTCCTCTAGGTTGAGATACGTCCCGACATCCCTCAGGTACAACTCCGTTTACAGCCGGCTTACACCACTGCTCTAGCTGCCCACATCACTCCATGTGGATATTTCTCTACTTTTTTGCCCCGCACATACCTCTACTGGCTTCTATTACTGTATTTGTGATGAGTTTATGTCTCATCAACTAGTCCCAGTAATCTTATTCTAATCACTCTTCTTCAATTTCTTTGCCACAGGGATGCTCATCTCAATTTTGGTGAAACTGCATAAAATGATCCGATGGTCAAAGGGTTGCAAACTTATTCATTTCTTCGGAAGCTCCAACATTGCCAGCAAATTAAAGCCTGGTTAGGGTTTACAGTTCAAGGGCTAGGGACTGCATGGATCATTTTTTTCTTTAGTTGTCTCTGTTCCAAAATAAGTGTCAACTTTAGTAGTAGTACAACTTTGTACTAAAGTTTGCATAAAGTTGAGACACTTATTTTGGAACGGAGGGAGTACATATTGGCTATAATCTGTCAATCATTGAGATGCAATAGCATGCATGTTAGTCTCCTTTCTATTTGATGAAATGTTGCAATGGGCAACCTTGGAGGCAAGATAAATGAAACAGAAGCTGGAAGCTTCATAGCATTGTACAAATTTATCTCGCTGATAAATTACAGTACATACTATACTAGTACTATATTAAGAGTTAGGTGTCACATGGTGTCCAGAAAATATTGTTATAGTATGAGGTGGGCCATGTAATCACTGAGCCTACATGTTTTCACTACTCTCGCACTCCTCCGCCGAGAATGGAGAAAATTGTAATCTAGTAGTACATCCTTTCACCAAAAGTGTGGAACATCCAGCAGTCCTAACACCTCAGTAATAATGACCAATGACCCGTAAAATCACATAGACCCAGCAGTAAGTTGGACGGACGAAGGAACCATCACTCTTGAATCTGCTTCTCCCTTCAACACGGGCACTAGTGAGAGGTCGCATCCACTCTCCTGGGCATGAATGCGGCACCGATTCTTTGGAGCAGCGCTGACTGTTTCAGGCAAGAAGCGCACGCGGGTGATAACCCACAAGTATAGGGGATCGCAACAGCTTTCGATAAGTAAGAGTGTCGAACCCAACGAGGAGCTAAAGGCAGAACAAATATTCCCTCAAGTTCTATCGACCACCGATACAACTCTACGCACGCTTGATGTTCTCTTTACCTAGAACAACTATGAAACTAGAAGTACTTTGTAGGTGTTGTTGGATAGGTTTGCAAGATAATAAAGATTACGTAAATAAAAATTAGGGGCTGTTTAGGTAAAGACACAACTAAGTTAGTTTTAGTAAAGAGCTTTTTGTTACGAGAAAGTAATTTGTCCCTAGGCAATCGATAACTAGACCGGTAATCATTATTGCAATTTTATATGACGGAGAGGCATAAGCTAACATACTTTCTCTACTTGGATCATATGCACTTATGATTGGAACTCTAGCAAGCATCCGCAACTTCTAAAGACCATTAAGGTAAAACCCAACCATAGCATTAAAGCATCAAGTCCTCTTTATCCCATACGCAACAACCCCCTTACTCGGGTTTGTGTTTCAGTCACTCACGCAACCCACTATAAGCGAATCATGAACGTATTGCAACACCCTACAGAGGGGATCCCTCATGCTTGCGCGACACGGAGAGCACCATAGGACAATAACAATAATAAAACATGCAACTCAAACTAATCTTGATCATCAAATAGCCCATAGGACAAAATGGATCTACTCAAGCATCATAGGATAGCCATACATCATTGGGAAATAATATATAGCGTTGAGCACCATGTTTAAGTAGATATTACAGCGGGTAAGAGAGAGGTTACACCGCTGCATAGAGGGGGGAAGAGTTGGTGATGATGGCGGTGAAGTTGTTGGTGAAGATTGCGGTGATGATGATGGCCACGGCGTCGTTCCGGCGCTACCGGAAGAGAAGGGGAGTGGGGGCCCCTTCGTCTTCTTCTTCCTTGACTTCCTCCCTAGATGGGAGAAGGGTTTCCCCTCTGGTCCTTGGCCTCCATGGCGTGGGAGGGGCGAGAGCCCCTCCGAGATTGGATCTGTCTCTCTGTCTCTCTCTGTTTCTGTGTTCTCAGATTCTTCCCTTTCATCGTTTCTTATATTCCCGGAGATCCATAACTCCGATTGGGCTGAAATTTTAACACGATCTCTATCCGGATATTAGCTTTCTTGCGGCGAAAGAAGGGCATCAACCGCGTTACAGGGTGGCCACAAGGGTCAGGGGTGCGCCCAGGGGGGTGGGGTGCGCCCCCCTGCCTCGTGCCTCCATCGGGCACCGTCTCACGTGGATTTTTCTTCCCAAAAATCATATATATTCCAAAAAATGTCCGTCAGTTTTTATCCTGTTTGGACTCCGTTTGATATGGATATTCTGCGAAACAAAAAACATGCAACAAACAGGAATTGGCACTGGGCACTGGATCAATATGTTAGTCCCAAAAATAGTATAAAAAGTTGCCAAAAGTATATGAAAGTTGAATAATATTGGCATGGAACAATCAAAAATTATAGATACAACGGAGACGTATTAGCATCCCCAAGCTTAATTCCTGCTCGTCCTTGAGTAGGTAAATGATAAAAAAGATAATTTTTGATGTGGAATGCTACCTAGCATAATCTTGATCACATATCTAGTCATGGCATGAATATTAAGACACGAGTGATTCAAAGCAATAGTCTATCATTTGACATAAAAACAATAATACTTCAAGCATGCTAATAAAGCAATCATGTCTTTTCAAAATAACCTCGCCAAAGAAAGTTATCCCTACAAAATCATATAGTCTGGCTATGCTCCATCTTCACCACACAAAATATTCACATCATGCACAACCCCGATGACAAGCCGAGCAATTGGTTCATACTTTTTAACGCGCTTCAGCTTTTTCAACCCTCACGCAATACATGAGCGTGAGCCATGGACATAGCACCATAGGTGGAATAGAATATGATGGTGGAGGTTGCGTGGAGAAGACAAAAAGGGAGAAAGTTTCACATCGACGCAGCTAATCAATGGGCTATGGAGATGCCCATCAACTGATGTCAATGTGAGGAGTAGGGATTGCCATGCAACGGATGCACTAGAGCTATAAGTGTATGAAAGCTCAAACTGAAAATAAGTGGGTGTGCATCCAACTTGCTTGCTCATGAAGACCTCGGGCATTTTAGGAAGCCCATCATCGGAATATACAAGCCAAGTTCTATAATGAAAATTCCCACTAGTATATGAAAGTGATAACTCAAGAGACTCTCTATATGAAGAACATGGTGCTACTTTGAAGCACAAGTGTGGTAAAAGGATAGTAACATTGCCCCCTTCTTCTCTTTTTTTGTGGGCTTCTTTGGCCCCCTTTTTTAGGTTTCTTTGGCCTCTCTTTTTTTTGGCGGGCAATGCTCTAATAATGATGATCATCACACTTTTATTTACTTAGAACTCAATATTACAACTCGATACGAGAACAAAGATATGACTCTATATGAATGCCTCCGGTGGTGTACCGGGATGTGCAATGATCTAGCGTAGCAATGACATCAAAAAACAGACAAGCCATGAAAACATCATGCTAGCTATCTTACGATCATGCAAAGAAATATGACAATGAATGCTCAAGTCATGTATATGATGATGACGGAAGTTGCATGGCAATATATCTCGGAATGGCTATGGAAATGCCATAATAGGTAGGTATGGCGGCTGTTTTGAGGAAGATATAAGGAGGCTTATGTGTGACAGAGCGTATCATATCACGGGGTTTGGATGCACCGTCGAAGTTTGCACCAACTCTCGAGGTGAGAAAGGGCAATGCATGGTACCGAAGATGCTAGCAATGATGGAAGGGTGAGAGTGCGTATAATCCATGGACTCAACATTAGTCATAAAGAACTCACATACTTATTGCAAAAGTTTATCAGCCCTCGAAGCAAAGTACTACTACGCATGCCCCTAGGGGGATAGATTGGTAGCAAAAGACCATCGCTCGTCCCCGACCGCCACTCATAAGGAAGACAATCAATAAATACCTCATGCTCCGACTTCGTTACATAACGGTTCACCATATGTGCATGCTACGGGAATCACAAACCTCAACCCAAGTATTTCTACTAATCCACAACTACCCACTAGCATGACTCTAATATCACCATCTTTATATCGCAAAACTATTGCAAGGAATCAAACATATCATATTCAGTGATCTACAAGTTTTATGTAGGATTTTATGACTAACCATGTGAGTGACCAATTCATGTCATCTCTCTAAATAGATATAAGTGAAGCAAGAGAGTTTAATTCTTTCTACAAAAGATATGCCCACGCTCTAACAAATATAAGTGAAGAAAAAGAGCATTCTACAAATGGCGGTTTTCTATGTAAAGAGAAATAGGCAATCCAAATTTCAAATGATATAAGCGAAGCACATGAAGCATTCTATAAAGCCATACTCAAAAGATATAAGTGAAGTGCAATGAGCATTATATAAATCAACCAAGGACTATCTCATACCAGCATGGTGCATAAAAGAAAAATGAAAACTAAATGCAAAAGACGCTCCAAGATTGCACATATCACATGAATGAAACGAATCCGAAAACATACTGATACTTGTTGAAGAAAGAGGGGATGCCTTCCGGGGCATCCCCAAGCTTAGATGCTTGAGTCTCCTTGAATATTTACTTGGGGTGCCTCGGGCATCCCCAATCTTGAGCTCTTGCCTCTCTTCCTTCTTCTCACATCGAGACCTTCTCAATCATCAAACACTTCATCCACACAAAACTTCAACAAAAAACTCAGTAAGATCCGTTAGTATAATAAAGCAAATCACTACTCTAAGTACTGTTGCAAACCAATTCTTATTTTGTTTTTACATTGTGTCTACTGTAATATAACTTTTCCATCGCTTAATCCACTGATATAAATCATTAGTTTCATCAAAACAAGCAAACTATGCATCAAAAACACAATCTGTCTAAAACAGAACAGTCTGTAATAATCTGAACATTCACCATACTTCTGATACTTGAAAAATTCTGCCAAAATTAGGAAAAATAAAAAATACATATAGAAAGACAGTACAAAATGAATCAGAACCATTTGACGTTCTAGTAAAAAAAATGTAAAATCACGCACTACAGCCAAAGTTTCTGTCCTGCACCGTACAAACCATCAAGCAAATGTAAACATCCTAAAGGCAAACCTTGGCACATTATTTTTATAATACAATGGAATTGTACAAGGGGATAATTATTTTTGTTGAAAATTTTCTGTAATGAAGATTCACAAAGTTTCCGTGAGCACGAACAAAGTTCAAGACTAGCTCCCACTTCAACAATGCTCATCTTTCTTACTTTCGCTTTGCTTTTTGAAAAAGTTTTGGGTTCCCCTCTTTATTTTTGTTGTTTTTAAACTATATAAAAGAACTCAACAGAAGTAAATGACTCTCTAAAACTTCCGGGTTGTCTCCCTAGCAGCACTTTCTTTAAAGCCATTAAGCTAGGCATATAGTGCTCAAGTAATGAATCCACCCGGATCCCAAGGTATATCAAAGCCAATTTTAATTAACAATGATTTGTAATTTAGTAGTGAGCACAAGGTAACATATATCATGTAACAACGAAGTCTAACTCTCTTCCTATGCATCAGCATGTCATAAAAGAACAATTCATGCACACATAGTAAAGGCCAATGCATAGTATAAACAGTTTCTTGCAATTTTGTCGTATTGGAAACATAGAGAGGGGGAGATATAGTTCCTCTCTCATAATAATTGCAAGTAGGAGCAGCAAGCACATGCACATTATATCTATCAAAATCATCATGTGTAGTAGTAAAAGGCAACCCATCAATATAATCCTTAATAAGCACAAACTTCTCCGATATAGTGTAGTTTGGAGAATTCAAAAAGATAATAGGACTATCACGTGTGGGTGCAATAGCAACAATTTCATGTTTAACATAAGGAACTATAGCAAGTTCATCTCCATAAGCATAATTCATATTGGCATCTTGGCCACAAGCATAGCAAGCATCATCAAAAAGGGATACTTCAAAAGAATCAACGGGATCATAGCAATTATCATAGCATTCATCCTTCGGTAAGCACGAAGGGAAATTAAACAATGTATGAGTTGAAGAGTTACTCTCATTAGAAGGTGGGCACGGGTGATCAATCCACTCTTCCTCCTTTTGTTCTTCGCTGTCCTCCTCATCTTTTTCATCCAATGAGCTCACAGTTTCATCAATTTCTTCTTCCATAGATTCCTGCAAAATATTAGTCTCTTTTGGGACAGCGGAGACTTTCTCAATAAACTCATCAATATCGGAATTGTATTCATAATTTTCATAACAATATTTAAGGATAGCTAAATTTTCAGGTCTGTAGACAGCATCATAAAGATTTTCATATTCTTTGAACATAGATTCAATTTCATAAGCACCCATAAAAGCAACAAATTCTTCTATTTGTTCCACATCATAGTAGTCATATATACCTCTAGCTTAAGAAGCCAAAGTTTCATTATCATTAAATTCACATGAAAAGGGAAGGTGTGGAGCCTTCATCCTAGAGCAACAAGTATAATCATATCTCAAGCATAGTTGCCTAGCATACCAATACAACATATAAATTTGATCCCATAATAGTTTCCCTTTTTGAGTTAAGCGATAATCCTTAAAGTATTCACGTTGATCCACCATGTCTCCCATTACCAGATTGAATGGGGTTTTCTCTGGATTATCAAAGTAGTACATAATATATGTCACATAACGAGCATCGAGGGTTTTAGGAGGTTCCTCATCTCCATGAGCAGCAAGTACACCTAATTTTTTGGTATTTCGTGTTCCATATCCATAACTAAAGATAAAGAACAACTAAGAACAGCAAAAAGTTCGCAAAAAAACTAAGAAGAACAAATAAAAATTACTTAGTGATAAAGCAAACAAGCACACACGAGAATATTCACCCCACGCTATTGCTCCCCGGCAACAGCGCCAGAAAAAGGTCTTGATAACCCACAAGTATAGGGGATCACAACAGTTTTCGATAAGTAAGAGTGTCGAACCCAACAAGGAGCTAAAGGAAGAACAAATATTCCCTCAAGTTCTATCGACCACAGATACAACTCTACGCACGCTTGATGTTCGCTTTACCTAGAACAAAAATATGAAACTAGAAGTACTTTGTAGGTGTTGTTGGATAGGTTTGCAAGATAATAAAGATTACGTAAATAAAAATTAGGGGTTGTTTAGGTAAAGACACAACTAAGTTAGTTTTAGTAAAGATCTTTTTGTTACGAGAAAGTTTTGTCCCTAGGCAAACGATAACTAGACCGGTAATCATTATTGCAATTTTATATGAGGCAGAGGCATAAGCTAACATACTTTCTCTACTTGGATCATATGCACTTATGATTGGAACTCTAGCAAGCAGCCGAAACTACTAAATATCATTAAGGTAAAACCCAACCATAGCATTAAAGCATCAAGTCCTCGTTATCCCATACGCAACAACCCCCTTACTCGGGTTTGTGTTTTAGTCACTCACGCAACCCACTTTAAGCGAATCATGAACGTATTGCAACACCCTAGAGCGGGGATCCCTCATGCTTGCTAGACACCGAGAGCACCATAGGACAGCACCAATAATAAAACATGCAACTCAAACCAATCTTGATCATCAAATAGCCCATAGGACAAAATGGATCTACTCAAACATCATAGGATAGCCATACATCATTGGGAAATAATATATAGCGTTGAGCACCATGTTCAAGTAGAGAATATAGCGGGTAAGAGAGAGGTTACACCGCTGCATAGAGGGGGAAAGAGTTGGTGATGATGGCGGTGAAGTTGTTGGTGAAGATTGCGGTGATGATGATGGCCACAGCAGCGTTCCGGCGCCACCGGAAGAGAAGGGGAGAGGGGGCCCCTTCGTCTTCTTCTTCCTTGACCTCCTCCCTAGATGGAAGAAGGGTTTTCCCTCTGGTCCTTGGCCTCCATGGTGTGGGAGGGGCGAGAGTCCCTCCGAGATTGGATCTGTCTCTCTGTGTTTCTGCATTCTCAGATTCTTCCCTTTCACCGTTTCTTATATTCCCGGAGATCTGTAACTCCGATTGGGATGAAATTTTAACACGATCTCTATCCGGATATTAGATTTCTTGCACGAAAGAAGGGGCATCAACCACCTTAAGGGGTGGCCACGAGGTTCAGGGGCGCGCCTAGGGGGGTGGGGCGCACCCCCTGCCTTGTGCCTCCCTTGGGCACCGTCTCACATAGATTTTTCTTCCCAAAAATCATATATATTCCAAAAAAATCTCCGTCAGTTTTTATTCCGTTTGGACTCCGTTTGATATGGATATTCTGCGAAACAAAAAACATGCAACAAACAGGAACTGGCACTAGGCACTGAATCAATATGTTAGTCCCAAAAATAGTATAAAAAGTTGCCAAAAGTATATGGAAGTTGAATAATATTGGCATGGAACAATCAAAAATTATAGATACGACTGTCGGTGTTCTGGGAATGGGGGTCCCCAGACTTGCCTGCCTACGGCCCACGGCGTGGCCAAGCCAGCAGGCCGTACGGCCCATCTTCATCAACAAGGCATCCAAGACCCTCACGACGGTCCAAGCCTCGCGAGGCAGACGGCGCAAGACTTTCTCTGGAGTAGCCTAGCCTGGCAGGCTCACGAGGAGCGGAGATATCAAGGCGGGGTAAACCTCACGAGGCCCTAGTGACGTGAGCCATGACACATGACACCAGGCGGTGCCAGGTGGGCACCAGCGCACGCAGTGTCCTTGTTTCCTCTTTGGTGCCAAGGAGGCCAGCGCAGGCGAAGAGTACCAAGGCATCAGCCAAAGGTTTCTATATTGGTGCAACAAGACCAAGACCAGGAGGACGGCAAGACGGAGGTCATCATGGAGCCCAAGACGGCGTCACCGCCAGAGCTTTTCGCAGGCGATGACCACTTTTGTCAGGATAGCTTGTACTAGTTGTCCCCCTTCAAATTGGACCACCGTTATTGGCACCGTTCCCGCTCGATATTTGGGAAGAGGACCAGGGCCTATATAAGTAGAGCTAGACACCATAGTAGGGGCATCTGATCGCATCTCATCTCATCTCATCTTATCTTGATCCAACCCGATCGATAGCCTACTCACAAGAACACCTCAACCACAGGAGGCTGTTCTTCCCTTGTAATTTTCATCATCTGCCCTAGAGGCAATCCACCACCACACTTGAGTAGGGTATTACACCACAACGGTGGCCCGAACCAGTATAAACCTCGTGTCTTTCCGTGTTGCAAGTTCGTCGAGTTCGTCCGTGAGATCTTAGCGAGCTAGGGTGTATATCGGTAGGAAGGAAAGACTTCGCGCGCACCCCAGTGTTCGAACCTTAAGGGTTTGCCAGAACGCCATGTCCGACATTTGGCCGCCAGGTAGGGGTGTGCCGTAGCTTCCCTTCCATCAGTTCGTTGCTCCATCGCTCCGTCGTCTCCATGGTGGACGCTCGCCGTGCTCGAGCTGAGCGTCGAGCTGCCCTCACCGCTCGCGTCGCTCAGACGGCTCCCGTCGGCGGGCCACATCGCTGTTCTCCGTATCCCGACGCCAACGCTGCCACCGGACCGGCGGGGAACGAGTAGCAGGCGTCCTCGCAGCATCCTTCGGTGTGGCAGGACAGCCGCACCGCCACTCCATCGCTGACCCCTGCCGGTTCTTCGTCTCACGTGCACCGCGCTCCCATGGAGGCACGGGCCGCACTCCTCGCGGCGAACGAGCTCCTGTGCTACCGCCCCATCGACGACCTCTACGAGGAGTGGCTTGACCGCGTCGCCGAGCTCGTCCGCGCCACAAGGGGCTCTTCGGCGTCTTCCCACTCTCTGCCTCCCGCTCAACCAGTCGCGGGCGACGGGGCTCATGGCGTGCCTCCACCACCTCAGCCCCAAGACGGCGCCTTGGCACCAAGGCGCGCGGCTCCGCGGTGTGATCCGCCGTGCCCGGCGCCCGCGCACGAAGAGAGAAACTGCCAAGAAATTCCGCGGCCGCGAGAAGCTGCGTCTGCGCTCCCCGCGCCACCTCGTCAAGACCACGCACCGCCCACAGCGGTGCAGCACGGACCTCGTCAAGACCAAGCTCCACCTCCAAAGCGGGCCCCGGCAACCACGGCTGGCTGCCGCGCCTTCACCCCCGAGCTGCGTAGCGTCGCCTGGCCGGGCAAGTTCAAGCCAGACCTGCCTCCTCGCTACGACGGTAACGCCGACCCCGCGGAGTTCCTGGATCTCTATGAGCTGAGCATCGAAGCGGCCAACGGCGACGAAGAGGTCATGGCGAATTGGTTTCCCATGGATCTTAAGGATGGAGCTCGCTTCTGGCTCCTGAACCTGCAGCACGGCTCGATCTCCACCTGGGACGAGATGCGCGACTGCTTCGTCGCCAACTTCCAGGGCACTCGCGACCGCCCACCGGCCGCGGGTGATCTACGCCACATCAGGCAGCAACCAGGAGAGACCCTCCAGAACTACATCCAGCGCTTCAACAACACCCGCCTCAAGATCCCCAAGGTCACGGACGAGGCCATCATCTCCGTGTTCTCTGACGGCATCCGTGACGTCAAGATGAAGGAAGAGCTCGCCAGCCACGAGGAGCTCCGCAAATCTCAGGAGCTGTTCAACCTGGCGACCAAGTGCGCAAGAGCTGAGGAGGGGCGCCTCTCTCTCCTTGAGCTGCCAGTCATGGGCGTAGAGGAGAAGAAGGCCAAGGCCAAGGACGTGAAGCGCAAGGAGGCAGCTGTGCTCGCAGTGGAGCCCGACATCAAGCGGGACAGAGATCAGCCTGAGTCATCCAAGAACGGCCGACCATTCTACGCCTTCCACAACCTAAACACCAACAACACCAGCGACTGTCAAGAGCTCAGAGCCATATGAGAAGGACGCTATGGTCGACGCCCCGAGAGCAACAACCGGAGCTACGGCCGTGGACGCGGACACTGGGATGACCGTGGCCCGCGCCAGGAGTGGCGCAACCGGCCTCATGAGGACCACTGGCAGGACCAACCTCGCGAGGGCGCCTGGAGGAACCCGCCGCGTGAAGATCGCCCCCAGGGCAACGCCGGTCTTCCCCCGCTGCCACCACCAAGAAGGAACAACAACCACCACCATGATGAGGGGGCTGGGGGCTTCCAGGAGCCGCATGCGATCGCCTGCATCTTGGGCGGCGCCCAGGCCCCAGCCTCTCAGCGCACCTTCAAACAGTTCGCTCGCGAGGTGAATGCGGCGCTCCCCAAACTCGAGGCCACGCGCCCGCTTAGGTGGTCCCAATGCGCCATCACTTTCAACTCGGTGGGTCAGCTCAAGTGCGCAGCCACCGCTGGCGCCCTCCCTATGATGTGTTCCCCAGTCATCAGCAATGTGCAAGTCACCAAGACCCTCATCGACGGCGGCGCAGGGCTCAATGTCCTGTCCGTCGACACATTCGACAACGTCCAAGTGCCTTATGAATAGCTCCAGCCCACCAAGCCTTTCTCAGGAGTGACCGACGGCTCCACCACACCGATAGGGTAGGTCCGCCTGCCCGTCACCTTCGGGGAGCGCAAGAACTACCGCACCGAGCTCATCGACTTCAACGTCACGCACATCCTCGGGTATCCAGCCCCGGCCAAGTTCATGGCAGTCACTCATCATGGCTACAACGTTCTCAAGATGCCAGGAAGCGGAGGAATCATCACGGTCCCGTGTGAAGAGAGGGATGTGGTGTGCTCCCTCGAGCGCGCCTTTCAAGCCGCAGCAATCGACGACCCTAACAGCAGAAATGAAGGCCCTCTGGAGGCCATCCCCAAGAATAAGAAGCCGCGCCATGGAGGACCTCAGGAGGATGGCGTTGCGGCAGGAGCCTCGTCGGGACCAGCGCCCGCTCCAGGGGCGCCTCCCTTCATCGCATAGGAAGGCGCGCCCGGCGCCCCACCTCAGGCAGGGCTCGGGGGCTCTCTTCTGGAGGGCCTCAGACCTTGCCAACCTCACGGGGGAGGCGCTTGGGCACCACTTGGAGGCATGCTTTGCAGCACGTGACCCTCAGGAGAGCACAGGGCAAGGAGTGCCCACCACTTAGGAGTTCATCACCAAGACCACCCAGGAACTGCAAGAAGCAAGAGCCATGCGCGGCGATAGCTGCACACGAGGCACAGCTCCGCATCCTGGCGAGGATGCTGGGCTGCGTGTCTGCACCGACGTCCCAGGGCTCAACAGGGCCGCATCTCAGGAGCGTTTCTGGCCTTCGCGTGTAGGCCGCTGCGAGGGCCCGCCGCACAGCTACGTTTGCATGCCCTTTGGCTTGCCGAGCGTGGCGTCGGCCTATCAGCGCAACATGCGACGTGTCCTGGCAGCTCAGGAATCCAGGTACCATGACATTTTGGAGGAGATGGAGACGGTCTTCAGGGAACCTCCCGAGCCCCCAGAGCCTCCCAAGGCTCAGGGTTCTGGCGGCTCATGAGGAGTCATTTCTTCAATGCACACCTTCAGTTGCACCAACTCTACTTCGTCTACAGAACCAGGTGACGTGTTCCAAGCTCGTTTAGCTGGGAGCGCCCCTCGGGCTGCATTATTCCCAGTCCATGTGGGTCCGTCCCTATGGCATGTATCCCTTTTGCTTACGTCTTTAGCTTACCTTGTTGGGGGCGCCCCTCGGGCTGCATTATCACCAAGCCGCTCGGGTCGGACCCGGTGGCACGCATCTTCCTTTCTCGCCAAGATAAGTCCCGCACTCGGATCGGCTAAATGTTTAGGCCTAACGGTCACTCATGCCTTGCCGCAACCCCGTTATGGCCACATCGACTCCCTTTCTCGCCTTACCATGGCTGCTTGAGCGCTAAGGGGGACCTCCTGAGCATCGCGCCTCAAGGGCTCTTACTGGACCTCGGGACGCACACCTCCTCGCCTTGACCACGGCACGCGACCTGGCATACCAGCGATGGCTGTAGCCTGCCTAGGGACCGGGACCTATCAGCGTAGAGCAACAAGCTATCGCGGGGAAAGAAAAGGGGGACCGAGCCTTAACGGGACATGCGTTCACCAAATTCTCATAACATGGAAGATAAGCACAAAATACATTACGGACCCTTACATACTCCCACGGCGTAATTCATGATTCTTCGCAGGAAACAAAAGCTGATACTAAGGGGAATCCTATCTACATCTTTCCGTGGTGGACACCATCATCAATAGTGGGCCACGGGAGGCCGGGCAAACCCCATCCAGATCAGCGGCGGCGACGGTCGGATGCTGCAGCTCTGCTCCGAGCGCAGCGAGAGCTCGGGGGCACGTAGTTGTCATCTCTCATCTCCGAGTCTCATAGAGCTCCGGAGAGCTGCTGGACTCCCAAGGGCTGCTGCTACTGGAATGGTCGCAAGCGGGACGCGCGTCAGCCTCACGCTCCTCTCCGGAGTAGCACTCCAGGCGGCGGCCCTCAGCATCAAAGACCTTGAAGAAGAGCGTGGAGACGCCGTCGTACTCAAAGTGGATCGCGAGGGTGTCCCTCGCACGGCAGACCCGCGCGATCTCGCCCCAGCCGCGAGTCATGAAGATCTTGCCGGTGGGGACTACTTCAATCTCCGCTCCGGTCGTCGGGGCACTGCAATCGGTGTGCTGCAGCTAGAGCTCGAGAAGCCCCCTTGGTGGCATCACGTTGGAGAAGAACCACGGGAAGCAGATCCAGGAGCTTGGAGGCATCGGCGCCCACAGCACCAACTCGCGCGAGGAGTCCGCGGCGTGAACCCCAGGGGCGACGGCACGCGTCGCCGTGGCGCGGCGACCCCGGATGCGGCGTGGGTGGCGCTTCTCGTCACTTCGTCCTCCCGAGCCCTCGACTCGGGCGTACAAGGGCAGCGGGTACCCCGGAGGAGGCCGCTCGCACCAAGGCCTCAACACCACCTGCATCGCCTCTTCATCACGGCGATGGATTGACCTTTCTTCAGCGGAAGAGGCCACGGATCATCACGGGGATCCTTTCCTTTCTCTTCAGTAGAAAACTTTTTGATGGGCGCCATTGTTGTCAGCAGTGGAGCAAGGAGGAAGAAGCAAGCAAGCAAGGAAGAGATGGGCGACGGGGGCTCCGCCCCCTCCCCATTTATAGCAAGAGAAGGCCAACCGGCATCTCCCACGATTGCAGGTAATGATGGTTTTCCTTGCATGTCGCAGAAACTTGTCAAGTCGTGCAGTTGCTGAGGCAGCATGGGGAAGCGGAGACGCCCATGTCCAATCAACCGCCACGCGTCAATCGAGGCCGCAGGCTTTTGGGGCCCGCGGTGCGCCGAACTTGGCCATTGGCTTCGTCGCGAAGCCAAGCCCGAGCGCACCTTGGGCCCGGGGGCTACTATCGGCGTTCTGGGAATGGGGGTCCCCAGACTTGCCTGCCTACGGCCCATGGCGTGGCCAAGCCAGCAGGCCGTACGGCCCATCTTCATCAACAAGGCATCCAAGACCCTCACGAGGGTGCAAGCCTCGCGAGGCAGACGGCACAAGACCTCCTCTGGAGTAGCCTAGCCAGGCAGGCTCACAAGGAGTGGAGATATCATGGTGGGGCAAACCTCACGAGGCCCTCGTGACGTGAGCCATGATGCACGACACCAGGCGGGCGCCAGCGCGCGCAGCGTCCTTGTTTCCTCTTTGGTGCTAAGGAGGCCAGCGCAGACAAAGAGTACCGAGGCATCAGGCAAAGGTTGCTATATTGGTGCAACAAGACCAAGACTAGGAGGACGGCAAGACGGAGTTCATCGTGGAGCCCAAGACGGCGTCACCGCCAGAGCTTTTCGCAGGCGATGACCACTTTTGTCAGGATAGCTTGTACTAGCTGTCCCCCTTCAAATTGGCTCGCCGTTGTTGGCTCCCTTCCCGCTCGATATTTGGGAAGAGGACCAGGGCCTATATAAGTAGAGCTAGGCACCATAGTAGGGGCATCTGATCACATCTCATCTCATCTCATCTTAGCTTGATCCAACCCGATCGGGAGCCTACTCACAAGAACACCTCAACCTCAGGAGGCTGTTCTTCCCTTGTACTGTTCATCGTCTGCTCTAGAGGCAATCCACCACCACACTTGAGTAGGGTATTACACCAAAACGGTGGCCCGAACCAGTATAAACCTCGTGTCTTTCTGTGTTGTGAGTTCATCTAGTTCGTCCGCGAGATCTTAGCGAGCTAGGGCATAGATCGGTAGGAAGGAAAGACTTCACGCGCACCCCAGTGTTCGAACCTTAAAGATTTGCCGGAACCCCACATCCGACAACGACGGAGACGTATCAGCGGGCGATGGAGGGGCTTTGGGTGGGCCAGGCTGGTCAGGAGCGGGCGTGGCAGACTCTCGCGGCTAAATCATACACTACACACCATCTCTCTTTTGGAGTAGGTCGATGTGTCACTCTCTCTAACACACACATGCTGTTAAACACATGCACACACACAGGCTGAGGTAAAATGAGTCTATATCTCAAGTAATGAAGACTTGCATGTTACCATCCAACTGTTACTACCTACTATGAAAGTAGTAACATAGACCAGTACCATATGCATGTTACTAGTCCAAGTTACTCACCACTAGCGCAAGCTGCGCTGTGGCGTGGTGGTTAGCGCGTGGCGCCTGAGGACTGCAGGTCGCAGGATCGACTCAAAAAAAAGTTACTCACCACTATGACCAGCCTAGCAATGTAACCAAACGCTCCTTACTCTGCCTTGTTATCTCCCCCGAAAACCCAATGCATGGAGCGCAACTATGTGTTGATGCATATGTGGCCCTGCATGGTAGCTAAAACGGCATCTCTTAGTTGTTGTGATTAATTGTTGCATTTGGAGATAGAAATCAGGGCTTTGATTGGAGGAAGGACCGGTCAAGCTTCTCCTTCTCCTCTAATCTGCTTGCACCTCGTTTCGAAAAAAATCTGCTTGCACCTTGGTCCCGCTGCACCTTCTAACGTGACTTATTACACCTAGACGGAGGGAGTAGTACGAGATACGACGGCACACTGACTTAGGTCGAATACAAGTGCCCAAAATTGTGTTCATGTTATAATACAGATTCACTTAAAATAGCACGTGAGTGAATAGAGGGGTCAATTGGACAGTGCTCATGAGCAGTAGTGAGACGTGTGAGGTAATATACACTGCTGGCGCTTTTAATTTTTCTTATTAATTTGTTTGATTCACCCTCTGACTGGTACGACCCAACGTACTACGTGGAGAAAAGTAAGTTACTAAGGCTGCATTACTTATGTACTACCAACACTACTTTAAATCCCAAAAGACCTTACCACCAAAGCCACATGACACGATTATGATTTAAATCCCAAGGACCCCCATTCAAAAAAACATGGCATGCTTGTCACATGAATGCAGGAATGTATTAAAGGTTATTTTCCCCTCATTAAACATAACGTCGGCGTGGTGTAGCTGGTTAGCCTATTCGCTCATCAAACTTGAGGCCTCGGGTTCAATAACTACACTTGAGCATAATTTTGTTTTTGTTCGACTTCTTTCTTCCACCCAATGACAGGTAGGCCCCGCATGACAAAGAGAGAAATATACCTGGGGCGGCGCCTGGAGGATTCTTTGACTGGTCAAAATGGATGGATACGGAGCTATACGATGTCGTAGTGACCGTATAATCACCTCATCATGTATACGTTGGCTGCAGCCTCAACGCTTGTTTTCTAGGGTTTGCATTCTTCACACTCTCTCTCCAGTACATATATATACACGCTGGAGCCTCAGCGCTTATAGTTGCTCTCTTCACACTCTCTCACCCTCTCCAGATCTAAACGAGACTTCATTGGCCTATCTCTCTCCCCTCACTGCTAGTCAAAGAGCCGGAAGGATCCGTCCGCCGAGAAGGGAATGAGGCCTAACGCTATCACCATCGGCAAGGAAGGGAATCCACTACCAGCGCAGCTGTTCTCTTTCACCCAGCGGTGGTGCGGGAGGGCCTCCGACCCCTTCTTCCTTGCCGCCGTACATAGTGTGGGCTGAACAGCCTCCGGTCGCCCACCGAACCCCACCCCAAGAACCTTAAGGTATAATTTACTTATTCCACATGCACTGCTGTAGCTGCATGTGGGCTTTTTCCGCTTCTGCACTTGAATCTAGGTGTTGGATCAAACAGGAAAATAGTGGGGAAAGTTGTATAGCATGAATCTAGGGCGTGGTTCAAAGAGGAAAGGAAGGGGGAAAGAACTAGTACAGACTGGCTATACAGCACCTATGTTGGTCGAAAAGGGGAAACAATGACAAACGCAATACGCACATCTGTAACGAACCGATCTTTTGTTTTGGGGGACAAGGCTGTAGAGTTTGAGCGGGACTAGATTTGCTGCACTCACATAGGGAAAGGTGTCTAAAGATAACAAAACTGGGACCAACACAAATATGCTCCTTGGTTGTTTTTGTTCTTTGTTGCAACAGACTATGCATCACCCCTTCATACATCGGTAGATGCACATGGTGCTGGTGCGTCCACTGTCCCGTGCAACTCTTTAGTTGTTGTTAATCTAAGGTCATGTTTGGTTAAAAACTCCCTAGTCCCTACCTGCTTGGTTTCAGGGACTAAACATGGACTAGAGGTTATTAAATGACATGCTAAAAGACCATGTTACCCCTAGTGATGAACTAATAGAGACAAGCTACGATGCGGGGCAGGGGCAACTGTTGGAAAAAGTCCCAAAAAGACTCTCCCTCGGGGTCTTCTTTCTTTAGTCCCTAAAGTCCCTCCTATTTGGTTTAGATGGGACTGCCATGGAATTTTTTTTAGTCCCTACACCAAAATGTCCCTGTAAACAAACACCCTTTAATAATGCCACTGGAAAATTGATGCAATGCCACAGTTAAAAGCAAATTACATGTTTAACAAATTTTATTATTAATATAATATCTCTGTTAATATTAATCAATGCCACTGTTTGAGAAATGCTACTTTCTTGCTTTCTTTCCCATTTAGATAAGTTAGATGCTTCTTTTTGTTGGCTTCTATGTCATCCACCGTTATTGACCACTAGTTGTTTCCTTTGCACCTCTGTGTAAATAGGGTTATCTACTTTACCTCGTTGCTATTGTGACCTTTTGTTGCACTGCACAAAACACTTCTGTTTTAAGAGTGTTTTGTGTAGTTCAACCAAAATGTCACACCGACAATGTTGCATGATTGCTTGATCTTAGTGGAATTGCACAAGAGGAGATCTTACTTCCTATCCGTGTTGGCAAATTTGGTTCAGATCTTCTTCTTGTGAGTTGTTTGAATTCTGCGTCATGAGAGGTCAGTACTAGCCTTCTTTCACATGATTGTGCAGTGTGATTTCATATGTTGTGCTACTTGTACGCTAATGTTGCTTGATTTTAGGGAACTGCACAAATGGAGACAAGACTTCCAATCTGTATGTGCACCATAATATCCCATTGAGGTAAGATAAGGATATTTCACAACTGTTGGCCTGTATTTTGCCACTTTCATCTGAAAATTAATGTCTTTGTTTAGTGCTATACTTGTACTCCCTAATTGACATGCCAAATCTTACATTGAAGGAGAAGCTTGTCTGTTATTGAACCAAGTGATGAAGGGGAAGAACAAGCGGAAGAAAAACAAAAATCAACTCCCGGTGCTGTAATGAAGCACTGGAACTGTGATGACACAAGTAATGATATAGTTTTGCATCTTAATTTATTGCTATGACTGGAACAAGAAATTGTTTTGCCACTGATTTGATGCCACTCTTAATGTAATATGTGATTATCTCTACTTGTGCAAACAGGGATCTTCTTTGAAGATACCATATATTTTAGTGGAACTGCACAAGAAGATGTTGGAAACCTTAAACTAATTAAGGAGTATATAGTAAGCATGGCAACCACAATAGATAACAACAGATGGTTCCAGAGAAGTGCTTGATCTGTATGCTCTACACAATAAGCCTTCTGACAAAGGTTGGTACTCGCCCACGGATTTCATCCATATGATTGAGCTTTCTCATCTCTATTTTTGTTGTGCTACTATTTAGATACTGTCATGAGAAAGTGGTATTGTCCTTGAGAAGTGCGTCATCTGTGTTGTTTTAAATATTTCCTTTCCTTTTTTCGAGCAAACAGGGATGGTAGCATTTAGTTGTCCTCTTGTCTTTGCACAACAGGATCATCCTCCTCTGAAGAAGAATATGGAGTATGTGAAGTGCCTAGCTCCGATTATGCCAGGATAAAGAGGCCAAGCCTCTCTTCTTAAGAAGGGAGCAGTTGAAGGATGGTTACATTATAGCCCACAAGAACAAACTAACTTCAGCTCAGAAGAACTCACGGATCTGCATCTTTGTTGTAGTGATGGCTAGTACAATGTTGTTTTACGATTCCTTCTGATGAGTTCCATTTTTTAAATGTGTGCTCTGCATGGATCATCTAGGTTGACGGTTTAAACTGTCAATTCATAGTACAGTTTGCTTTATACTAATCACTTTTTTGTATTTATGCAAACAGGGGTGCTCAGCTTGATTTCAATGGGAACTGCAGAAAATGTTCACGAATACATCGAATATCCTCGAATCATTCATTTCCACCACAAGAAAGGAGGTGCCGATATGTTCAAGGCGTTGCAACATATAAAGGCGAAATCATACAAGCTACACACGAATTTGGTTGATCTTGGTGGAACTGCACAAAAAGAATAGCTGGTTTATTTAACACGAGGTGCCATGTCAATGTCCGAACTGATGGCAAACCCTGCCCATTCCACAATCGTGGGCATTTGATATTATGAAATGGGAAAACCTTGTCAAAGTTTGCTCATTGATGTACGCAAAACAACACGCATTTGACATTTTGGAATGGGACAACCTTGTCAAATTTTGCTCATTGATGTTAGCAAGAAGACATGCGTTTGATATTTTTGAATGGGACGCCCTTTGCTGTTAGCAGCATCTATCGATTTTTCTTTATTCTTTAGTTGTGAAGTAAATATTGGCTCTGACATGTGAAACACTGAGATGCATAATCATCGATTGTTTTAAATGTTCTCTATGAATTGCCAGGCCTATGTGTTGGTTGCAATGTACAGGAACGCTAAAATTTGTACTCCCTCTGTTCCTTTTTACTTAGCATATTAGATTTCTTTCAAGTCAGTTGATTTTACATTGTGAATGTTGATACTTTTTTCTGAAGATTGGTCAAAGTAGAGATACTTTGACTTCAGACAAAACTTATATGCAGACTAAAAAGGACCGGAGGGAGTACATGTGAAACTGCTGCAAATGAGTTGATCACCCTGGGAATAATGCTAGTACGTATTGTTTTGCATGTTCATCCAATGCCAGTGATACAAGAACTCAAACAAATCGAACTAAATTCATTCATACACTGCCGGATTTCATATAAACATGCCGGATTTCATTACATTTCATACATTCTTCAACTAAAAAGGGGTGCGCTAGAGGTATAATTAATTAACCGTAGCACCCGTGTCCGGCTTAGCCGAACAGAAGCTTCTTCTCCAGCGGACTGAGCTTCAGTGACATAACAGCAGGTGCAGTTGCGTCACTTACATGTGGGCCAGATGCCTCTTGGGCCCACATGCCAGTGACCCAACTGCACGCGCAGTTAAGTAACTGATGGAGCGTCCTTCTCCAACATAGCTCTCCGACTCCACGTCGCCGCCAAGAAGCTAATCGGCCGTCAATGGTCAATCCGCCTAGCTTGGCTTCAACCGGAGGGTAGCAGCGGTGGCCTTACTTGGACCCGAGCGGCGGCACCCTACCGTGTTCTACTCTTCCTCGTTTTCTGTGTGGCGCGGCCTCGTTGATAGCGGGGTGGGGCCTCAACAGAGCCGGCGATGTCCTCTGTCTCGTTGCCGGTGGGGCGGCGCCTTGGTGGAGCAGGGAAAATCCCCCCCTTCGTTGCCGGCAGGGTGGGGCCTCGGCTGAGCCGGTGATGTCCTCTGCCTCATTGTTGGCGAGGCGGGGCCTCTGCGGAGCCGGTGGTGTCCTCTGCCTCGTTGTTGGCGCCGCGGGGCCTCGGCAGAGCCGGCGGTGTCCTCTGCCTCGTTGTTGGCGCCGCGGGGCCTCAGCTTAGCAGGGCCTCGTCGACGCCAGCAGAGGGAGGACTCGTCGAAGCCGGCATTGTCCTCTTCCTCATCCTCGGTCTCGCCAAACAACGCCTCGCCCGCTTCATAGCCCTCTTTGTAGGCGGTCATAGCCTTTGCCACCCGCATGCAGTACCGCCAGCGCTCGAGGCGGCCCTCGTGGGCGGAGCGGTACGAGTCGAGCAGCACCTCCTGCTCCGCACGCTCCGCGGTGATCTGCTCCTCCGCCTGCAGGTGCTCCTGGAGGAGATGGTGGTTTTAGGCGGCGTCGGCCTATGCCTCCCGGAACTGCTCCTGACGCTTCTGGCTCACCGTGTCCATGTATTGGGCACGGGCCTCGCCGATGGTCATGGTGCAATGTGTCATGGATCAAAGACTGACAGTAGAATGGGGGGTAGGTATTAGGAGGCAAGATCCTAGCTATGGCGAAGTTGTACACACGAGTTTTACGAGTTCAGGCCCTTCGCGGAGGAAGTAATAGCCCTACGTCTTGGTGCCCGGAGGCAGTCGACTGAATTATGTATGTGTGTGTTTACAGGGGGTGTGAACCCTTGTGCTAGTGGAGGGGGGTGGATTATATAGAGTGCACCAGGACCACAGGCAG
Organism: Triticum urartu; assembly: GCF_056163025.1. Classification (NCBI taxonomy): domain Eukaryota; kingdom Viridiplantae; phylum Streptophyta; class Magnoliopsida; order Poales; family Poaceae; genus Triticum; species Triticum urartu. The sequence continues at coordinate 482,046,034 of NC_141876.1, read as the reverse complement.
CCCACGTTACAAAGGGTTTAAAGTACATTAAGAAGGAGGCGTTACTGGTAACGCTAGCAATTAAGTGATATAAATGCCTATTAAGTCTATGAAGTAAACGTCCGACCATTGCCCTGTAGAGTGACTTTAGGCCTTCTGCCATCGAGTGATAATTGCTGCGGTCGAGTGATTTTGAATCTTCTGAGTGGAATGACTTGTAGTCGAGTGGATGATGCTATCCCTTGAATGTTTCTGGTTTTAAGATGGTGTCCTAGGGGAGGGTGCCTAGGTCAGGCCTATGACCCTACCCTAGGTACATAGCTTCATCATTAGCCCCCGAATGGTTTAGGGTTTGAGTGGAGAAGGAGTTGGGAACACCTCCGATTCAATTTTTGCGCTTCGGAAGCGCCTTATGGGGTCCAAATGAACAACCGTGATGACTTTAACTTAATTTTCAGTCGCCTTGATCCATTCTTGGTTCTGCCAAGTGAACATTACTGTGATGTTTTGAGTACTGATATGAAAGAAATCTTCCGTCTGACAGGTTGCCCTGCTGCTCGCAGATATCGTGGGATTTGTATTTTGGGGAAGCACGCAGGGCGGAGGAGGCCGCAGTAATCAGATGGGATTAGGCAAGGCCGCCTCGATCACCGCTCCACCTTTTTCACCACGTATCTTGCGCGCGACTGTGGCGGGATTTGATAGGATCGTCCGGACCCACAGGTCAGCCACTCGGAAGCGGCCTCATATAAGGTGCCAGATTGGGGTTTTGTGCACATCGCGTCCCCATTCTCCTCCTTTCTCCTCCGCCATACCCAACTCTACACCCGGAATCGCTGCTCTGTTCGAGTTTCGCCCGTGGCCGTGGGGAAGGAGAATACGGTGGCTCTGGAGCGCGTGAAGAAGGTGACGACGAAGGCGAAGGGGAAGAAGTCCAGCCGGGGCGGATCTTCGTCGAGGTCCGTCCTGCCACGCGGCTGGATCCAGGGCGACTGGATTCGGTCGACGATCAGTCAGGACGACATCGACGATCTGGTCGAGGGGGGCTGATTCCCCACGAATCGGTGCGGCTCTCGGATGGCGAGACCGAACCGCATCCTCGAGAGGGTGAGTGCGTTCTCCTTGCCACCCATGTTGACCGTGGATTTTCTTTGCCTCCCCATCCTTTTTTCCGAGGATTCTTGAACTTCTTTGGGGCACAACTCCACCACTTTACTCCCAACACCATCGTATATCTCGCTGCCTATGTGTCAATGTGCGAGAACTTCTTAGGTTCTAGGCCACACTGGGGTCTTTTCAAGCACATTTTGACGTGTCGTTCCCAGTCGGTCAAGAAGGCCAACCCGAGTGACGAGAGGGCGCGCGTGATTCAGATGTGTGGGGATCTTGGGATTCAAATGAGAGGTAAAAGCACTTTCCCAGCCATGATCCTTCCTGAGTCAGTCTGAGGATGGCAGTCGACCTGGTTTTACTGCAAAGACCAGCCGATTCTAGGTCAGTCGACCGGACTTCCAGCTTTTTCCATGGCTCGGGTCGAGAAGCCCTACGCCTTGAAAGTGATCCCAGAGGAGAAGGCGCAGGTGAAGGTGTTGGTCGAGCGGGTGGTCTAGCTCGTCCGGGACGGCGTGACCGGTATGGATCTGTTGGAGGTCTTCCTTAAATGACGCATCCAGCCGCTCCAAGCCCGTGACCATCCGATGTGGATGTACTCGGGTATTGAGGATTCCACTCGGATCCACCCGGAGGAGGTCGACGAGGACACGGTGGAGAAATGGCTGAAAGGCATCACTTGCCACAAGGATAACCCCAGGGGGTCCAGGAGAGTCCCTCCATTCGACTATTCGTGCCAGCCAGACCAGGTCCGACTCTGGATTGCCGAGTGTTCTCTTGATTCATTATGTAATCGCTTGTTGAAAACCGACTGATTTTTGCTTCGCTTGTTATCTTTCAGGCCCTTACTGAGATGTACTCGATGCCCAATGGGGAGCAAGAGCAGGATCCAGAGCAAGAGGCGAGCGGGGGCGAGAGCGGTGAGTGGCACTTTGACAAAGAGGAGGACGAGGAGAGTGACGACCAGAGTGATGAAGAAGAGGTGAACTCACATCCTCGTAGGGAAAATAGATCCAAGCACACTCACGACCCGGCAAGCATCCACGACAAAGCGACCGCACCGGCTGGACAGTCGTCGAAGCGCCCTCGGACGTCTTCTCTAGTGCCGACTGAGAGGGCACTGAAGCAACCGAAAGCTGCATTGTCTCCAGCGCCGACTGATAAGGCGCCAAAACAACTGAAGGCTGCATCATCCAACCCGCTGAAGGCTTTGCCCAAGATCAAAGTGGCCATTCCTACTGTCTCTGGGTAATAATCAGACCTGATTCTTTGGTTGACTCGGTGCGATAGACGTGACCGACTGAATATTAAAATTTGCAGAGCTGCTACCTCCGAGACTTCCACCCACAAGTACGAAGATGAAGAGATGGAAGATGCAGTCACCTCCAACCCAGGTACAACTCCCGTAATCCTGTCCTTGGTTACTTGGTCGATTAAATTATGACGACTGATCTGGGGTCGACTAATCTCTTTGCAGCCCCTCCCAATATCATTGAGCTTCCAGATGATGACGAGGACGTGTCGTTGAGGCCCAGGAGGAACAAGAAGACGTCAGTTGGCAATACATCCCAATCGGAACCGGCGGCAGAGCCAGTAGTTCAACAGCTTGAAGATGTGAGCAGGGTTTCTGTTACTTTTGCTGATCCAGTGTTGAGTGTACGCCCCAGATCGTCGACTGTGCCAATGCTTGCTTCAACCGTCCAACTTCATACCTCAGAACTTCAAGCTACTGTGTCTGGAACGTCAGTCCCATTCTTCACCACCCATCACGTTCCAGAAAGCCAGGCAGACGCCGCTGCGGAAGCCATTCGCCAGGCTAGCATAATGATGGAGCGGGTGAAGGTGGTGCACGAAAATAGTCAGGCTGCTTACAACGCCAGCGTGGCCCTTTGATCCAATGTCCAAGTAAGTTGGCTTCTGACTGAACTTGTTGTGTTAGGATATGCTACCTGAATACTTTCCTCCGTGTAATCTCTTGTTGTCCTGCACTTCGCATCTGCACACCCACTGGGTGTTTTGTCATCTTTGTTGTTTTCACTCTTCCACTCGGTCTAGGGAGACCGTGTCAAGTGGAATCTGAACTAGTGGGGGCACGCTAAGTGCACCCATTGGGTGTAGTCCCCGAGAACGCAGTCGACTGCTGGCAGTCGGTTGGGGTCTGAGTACTTCTTTCTCTTTTTTTTCTTCTTCTTCCACTCGGTCTAGGCGGACCGTGTCGAGTGGAATTTGAACCAGTGGGGGATCGCTAGTGCATCCACTGGGTGTAGTCCCCGAGACTACTGTAGAATGTTTGATTCTACAGTAGTCTTTAAAGTTTTATTCACTCGAAAGTAAATAATCTTTGATCTTGTCCACTGACATGTCTTTTACTCATTGTAGAAATCATGTGCGCTTATCTCCAAATTCGTTGAATTCGAGGAAAAGCAGAGGCAACTAAACCTTCACTTGAAGCTGGCCCAACAGAAGTTTAAAAAGGCTCAAGATGAAGTTGCTGGTATGGAAGGTAACGGCATGTCGACTGCTTATCTTGACCATCCTTCAAGTTATCCCTTTGTTCTTCTATTTGACCCAAATGTGTGTTTTGCAGAGAAAATGAGGCTGGCTCTGGAGAAGGAGGACCTCGACCTTGCAACTGCGCAAAAGGAGGCTCAGGAGAAGACTGCCCTTGCTGACAAAAAGCTGCCTTCGGTCGGAGCGCTAGAGGAGGAAATAACCAAGATGAAGTTGTCTCTTACTGAATCCAACCGAGAGGCGACTCGTCTGAATAAGGATAAGGTGAATCTGAACGAGCAGTTGGAAAGCATGTCTCGTAGGAGAAACGACTTGGAAGCTTATCTGAAAGCCCTCGCCAAGAAGCTCTTCCTTATGCTCGAAGGTACCCCTTTTTTATCTGACTGTTTTACTGTTTGCATGTCACTGCGGATCAATCGACTCATTAACTCCTTGAATCTGCAGAATTCTGCCAAAACTTTGAAGCAGAAACTGGATGGATCGAGACGGGCTTGGATCCCATCCTTTCTCCAGTCGGCGATGAGGCTGCCATGAATGTGCTTCGACTGGAATCTCGCGGTGCTAGCGTTATCAGTTATCTTGCTCGCTTGAAGGTGGCGACGTCACACATTGATACATCACTTTGGCCAAGGGAAACGCTTCAGAATGATCTCGAGTCTCTGATGGCTCGACTCAATGAGGTTCCTGGTTGAGTGAAGGAATGGAAGAAGTCTTCTGCCCGATGCGGTGCTGATGTGGCTCTGTTGCTGGTTGGGGTCCACTGCAAAGAAGCTCGAGAAGAGAAGATGGCGGTGATTAAGGTTGCTAACACCAAAAGAAATGACTTCCAATCCTTCATGGAGACTTTCATTGTTGCTGCCACTCGGATCGCTGAGGGGTTCGATCTGGACGAGTTCGTCGAGCCTGCAAGCCCTCCTCCTGCGGAGTGAACAAACTTGATACCACGCCTTAAATTTGCCTCGGAATGCCGAGTGATTTTGTAACTGTTAAACTCCTTCGGGCCTGATGCCCGAGTACTTTTATCTTCGTCCAGAAACTTCTAAGATTCTATTCGAACTTGTTTTATCTTCTGCATGCGCTTGGGTTTGCCTTCGAGTGGAACTTGTTCTTGACTCGGAATATTCTCTGAACTTGAGGTGCAATTCTGAGGAAGATATCCCAGTCGACCTACACCTCGTCGTCCTTGCGGATAGGGATGGAGCGCATGTTGTACTTGTGGCGCAGCTCCCAGGAGAGGGTTGTAGTCGACCTGCACCTCATCGTCCTTGCGGATAGGGATGGAGCGCATGTTGTACTTCTGGCGCAGCTCCGAAGAGAGGGTTGCAGTCCACAAGCTCCTCGCCGTCCTTGCGGATAAGGGTGTTTTTCAAACTTGGGTTAGTACTGGGCTGCAGTTAAGCCCCCCGAGTGTGAGGGTTGCTCCAACTTGGTTGGATTTTTTAAACTTAGGCGAGTACTGGACTGCAGCTAAGTTCCCGAGTGTGAGGGTTTCTCACACTCGGTAGGATTTTTTTAGTCTTAGGCGAGAACTGGACTGCGGCTAAGCCTCCGAGTGTGAGGTTTGCTCATCACTTGGTGGGATTTTTTGCACTTAGGCGAGTATTGGACTGCAACTAAGCGCCCGAGTGTGAGGTTTGCTCATCACTTGGTGGAATTTTTTGAACTTAGGCGACTATTGGACTCCAGCTAAGCCCCCGAGTGTGAGGTTTGCTCATCACTCGGTAGGATTTTTTGAACTTAGCGAGTACTGGACTGCAGCTAAGCCTCCTAGTGAGAGGTTTTCTCATCACTTGGTAGGATTTTTTGAACTTAGGCGAGTATTGGACTACAGCTAAGCCCCCGAGTGTTAGGTTTGCTCATCACTCGGTAAGATTTTTTCAACTTGGGCGAGTACTAGACTGCAGCTAAGCCTCTGAGTGAGAGGCTTGCTCACCACTCGGTAGGATTTTTTTCAACTTAGGCGAGTACTGGACTGCAGCTAAGCCTCCGAGTGAGAAGCTTGCTCACCACTCGGTAGGATTTTTTCAACTTAGGCGAGTACTGGACTGCAGCTAAGCCTCCGAGTGAGAGGCTTGCTCACCACTCGGTAGGATTTTTTCAAGTTAGGCGAGTACTGGACTGCAGCTAAGCCTCCGAGTGAGAGGCTTGCTCACCACTCGGTAGTATTTTTCAACTTAGGCGAGTACTGGACTGCAGCTAAGCCTCCGAGTGAGAGGCTTGCTCACCACTCGGTAGGAATTTTTCAACTTAGGCGAGTATTGGACTGCAGCTAAGCCTTTGAGTGAGAGGTTTGCTCATCACTCGGTAGGATTTTTTGAACTTAGGCGAGTATTGGATTGTAGCTAAGCCCCCGAGTGTGAGGTTTTCTCATCACTCGGTAGGATTTTTTTCAACTTAGGTGAGTACTGGACTGCAGCTAAGCCTCCGAGTGAGAGGCTTGCTCACCACTCGGTAGGATTTTTTCAACTTAGGCAAAACGGATTCGCAGCTAAGCCCCCGAGTGAGAAATTGCTCATCACTCGGTATGATTTGTTAAACTTAGGCGAAACGGATTCGCAACTAAGCCCCCGAGTGAGAGACTTTCTCATCACTCGTTAGGATTTGCTAAACTTAGGCGAAACGGATTCGCATCTAAGGCACCCACTAGGGGATTTAGAACATACAAAAAAGGAACAAAGATCATTTACAGGACTGTAAAACCGTGTCTTTGATAATCAAACTAAAGGGTATTTCTTATTACATCTCAACGGTCTGGATGCTTAAGTGTAAAAGGCGCGGACCAACTCCGCATTCCAAGCGTGTGGATCGTCTTTCTTATGCTCGACGTTGTAGAGGTGGTACGCTCCATTGTGAAGCACTCTGGTGATGATGAAAGGACCTTCCCAAGTAGGGGCGAGCTTGTGTGGCTTCTGTTGATCCACTCGAAGAACCAAATCTCCTTCCTAAAATGCTCGACCCCTCACATTTCTGGCATGGAATCGACGCAGGTCTTGGTGATAAAGGGTCGATCGGATCAGAGCCATCTCTCTTTCCTCTTCCAGGAGATCAACTGCGTCTTGCTGAGCCTGTTCTGCTTCAGCTTCTGAGAAGAGCTCAACTCTGGGTGCATTGTGAAGCAAGTCACTCGGAAGCACAGCTTCAGCTCCATAGAACAAGAAGAATGGAGTTCGACTAGTCGACCGATTCGGAGTTGTCCTCAAACCCCAAAGTACTGACGGAAGTTCATCGACCCAGGCGCCTGCCACATGTTTGAGATCATGCATCAGTTGGGGTTTCAATCCTTTGAGGATTAACCCGTTTGCTCTTTCAGCTTGTCCATTCGACTGGGGGTGGGCGACTGAAGCATAGTCGACTCGAGTGCCTTGGGAAGCACAGAAGACTCTAAACTCATCCGACTCGAAGTTCGAGCCGCTGTTAGTGATGATGCTGTCCGGAACACCATATCTGAATGTTAACTCTCTGATGAAAGTGACCGCCATACTATCTTCAAGACTTTTGATGGGTTTGGCTTCAATCCATTTGGTGAATTTGTCGACTGCCACGAGTACATGAGTGAAGCCGCTCCTACCTGTTGTCAGAGGTCCAACCATGTCCAAACCCCAAACAGCAAAGGGCCAGACGAGTGGAATGATCTTCAGGGCTGATGCAGGCTTGTGAGACATGTTGGAGTAAAACTGGCAACCTTCGCATTTGTTGACTTTTTCTTGTGCCATCTCATTTGCCCGTGGCCAATAAAATCCTGCTCGGTATGCTTGGGCCACAATGGTCCGAGAGGACGCATGGTGACCACAGGTCCCCAAGTGGATGTCGTTGAGGATCACTCGACCTTCCTCTGGTGTTATGCATTTCTGGCTGACTCTAGTTACACTTTCTCTGAACAACTGCCCTCTTATCACAGTAAAAGCTTTGGATCGGCGGACGATCTGTCGGGCCTCTTCTTCGTCCTCTGGGAGTTCCTTCCGGAGGATGTACGCATTGTATGGAACTGTCCAGTCGGGAGTGATGACCAAAATCTCCATGATCAAGTCGACCACGGCCGGGACTTCGACTTCAGTCGGATCAGTGGCGCTCTTTGGTTGCGGGGGCTCTTCAGTGAAAGGATCTTCTTGGACTGAAGGTGTATGAATATGCTCCAAAAACACATTACTGGGAATGGCTTCCCTCTTGGAGCCTATCTTCGCCAAATCATCTGCTGCTTGATTTTTCAGTTGGGGTATATGATGGAGTTCTAAACCTTCAAACTTCTTCTCTAACTTTCTCACCGCATTGCAGTATCCAGTCATAGCTGGGCTTCTGACGAAACACTCCTTCATCACTTGATTCACCACCAAATCTGAGTCATCGTAGACCATGAGGCGACAGACACCAAGTGAAATGGCCATACGCAAACCATACAAAAGTGCCTCATATTCAGCTTCGTTGTTGGAGGAATCTAAATGAATTTGGAGAACATAGCAGAGCTTGTTGCCTCGGGGGGATACTAATACCACCCCAGCACCAGAACCATTCAGCATCTTAGATCCATCAAAGAACATGGTCCAGTGGTCCGAGTGAATCTGAGTCGGCAGTTGCTGTTCGATCCACTCGGCAAGGAAATCTGCTATTGCCTGGGACTTGATAGCTTGCTTTGCCTCAAACTTGATATCTAAGGGATGCAGTTCAATCGCCCATTTTGCCACTCGACCAGTTGCATCTCTGTTGTTCAGAATTTCTGATAATGGTGCGTCGCTGACCACTGTAATGGATTGATCAGATAAATAATGTGCAACCTTCTTCGTGGGCATGTAAATCCCATACACCAGCTTCTGATAATGTGCATATCTCTGCTTGGATGGAGTTAAAACTTCAGAAACATAGTATACTGGGCGCTGAACTTTATAGGCTTTTCCTTCTTCTTCCCGCTCGACCGTTGGCACTGTACTGACAACTTGTCCAGTGGCTGCAGTGTAAAGCAGTAAAGGCTCTTTGTCGATTGGGGCAGCGAGCACCGGCTGGGTGAAAAGCAGGGCTTTGAGATTTGCAAACGCTGCATCAGCTTCAAGAGTCCACTCGAACTTAGATTTCTTCATCAGTCGATAAAGAGGCAATGACTTTTCACCGAGGCGAGAAATGAACTGACTCAAGGCGGCCAAACAACGAGAAAGCTTCTGGACATCATGTACGCGCACAGGGCACTTCATCCGGAGTATGGCCCCAACTTTCTTTGGGTTCGCGTCGATCCCTCGTTCGGAAACGAGGAAGCCGAGTAACTTTCCGCCAGGAACTCTGAAAGTACACTTTGATGGGTTAAGCTTGATATCATATCTTCTCAGGTTGGCAAAGGTTTCAGCAAGGTCAGTCAGTTGGTCGGAACCTTTACGCGACTTGACCACAATGTCATCCATGTATGCTTCCACATTCCGACTGATTTGAGTGAGAAGACACTTCTAAATCATCCTCATGAATGTGGCCCCAGCGTTCTTGAGACCAAATGGCATGGTGACATAACAAAAGCACCTGAATGGAGTGATGAAAGCTGTTTTTATCTCATCGGGTCCATACAGTCGGATCTGATGGTACCCGGAATAGACGTCTAGGAAAGACAAATGCTCACATCCCGCAGTCGAATCGACAATTTGGTCGATGCGAGGGAGAGGAAAATGATCTTTCAGGCAGGCCCGATTGATATGCTTGAAGTCAATGCACATGCGAAGTGAGTCGTCCTTCTTCGGGACCATAACAACATTGGTGAGCCACTCGGAGTGGTAAATCTCGCGGATGAACTCAGCTGCTAGGAGCCAAGCCACTTCCTCACCAATTGCTTTTCTCTTCTGTACGGCGGACCGTCGAAGATGTTCTTTGACTGGTTTCACTTTCGGGTCGACTGGCAAATGATGCTTAGCCAGTCCCCTGGGTACACCCGGCATGTCAGAAGGTTTCCATGCAATAATGTCCCAGTTCTCATGGAGGAACTGGGTGAGCGCTTCTTCCTATTTGCTATCGAGTGAAGTTGAAATATGAGTAGGAGCAGCACTAGGATCGGTCGGGTGAATATGAATCGGCTTGGTTTCACCGGAAGACTGAAATGCAGAATCAGTGGCGGGCTTCATGGAGCGCAGCAAATCACTTGGATCTGCATTTTTCTGGTATTCTTGCATTTCGACTGCCGCCATTTGTGCATCAGCAATTTTTGAGCCCTTCTGGAAGCACTCTTCCGCTTTCTGCCGATTGCCAGTGATAGTGATCACTCCTCTGGGACCAGGCATTTTCAATTTGAGGTACACGTAACACGGTCGAGCCATGAAACGTGCATAGGCAAGCCTACTCAGAATGGCATGATAAGCACTCTTGAAATCCACTACTTCAAATGTCAACTTTTCTTTGCGGTAATTCTTGGAATCACCGAAAACCACGTCAAGGACGGTCTGGCTGAGTGACTCAGCCTTCTTGCCGGGTATAACGCCATGGAAACTCATATTACTTTCACTGAGCTTTGACATCGGAATCCACATTCCCTTCAAGGTTTCAGCATAAAGGATATTCAGGTCGCTACCACCATCCATCAACACTTCAGTCAGTCGAGTGCCTTCAACAACTGGGACGACCACCAACCCTTGCCTCCCAGGGGTGGCTATACGTGCTGGATGGTCGGACTGGTCGAATGTGATGGCAGTCTGGGACCATTTCAAATAACTTGGTGTTACCAGAGCAACCATGTTCACTTCCCTGTTGATAACTTTCAATCGACTTTTTCTCTCAACATCAGCAAAAATCATCAGAGTGGAGTTGACGTTGGGAAAACCGTCATCATCCTCTTCCTTGTCCGACTCCTTTTCCTTCTCCTTGGGCTGTTTCTCTCAGAATTGCTAGATCAGGAGTCGACATTGCCGAGTGGTGTGCTTGGGATAAATCAAATTACCCTCTTCATCTTTCTTGGTGTGAATGTGACACGGCAAATCCAACACATCATTTCCGTCTTGATCTTTCACTTTCTTGGGATTCCAGGGCCCCTTGGGCTTCCCCTTAAACTTCCCTTGAGCCACAACTATGGCTTCACCAGGAGCAACTGGCTCGGCCTTACGTTTCTGTTTCCGATTGGAAGTACCTCCACCGGTCTCTTGGGCGACTGCTTTATGCTTGCCACTCCGGAGTCGGTCTTACTCTTTGTCGTTAGCGTATTTTGTGGCGATCTCCATCATCCGAGTCAGAGTCATATCTCCTATCCGACCAAATTTTAGATTCAACTCCCGATACTTAACGCCTTCCTTGAAGGCACAGATTGCTTGGTGATCCGACATAATCTCCACCATATGGTGTAACGTGATCCATCTCTGGATATAGGCCCTCAAGGTTTCATTTGGTTTCTGTACACAACAATGCAATTCTGTCAACCCTGCTGGTCGCTTGCAAGTACCTTCAAAAGTTCTAACAAACACTAGCGAGTTCTTCCCAACTGTATATGCTACCAGGCGCCAACTGGTTTAGCCACGCCCTGGCCGAGCCTCCCAACATGAGAGGGAGGTGTTTCATTGCCACTTCATCATTGCCACCACCAATTTGCATAGCCACTCGGTAATCTTCAAGCCAAGTGTCAGGCGTAGACTCACCGGTGAACTTGCTGACTCTAGTCGCCAGCCTGAAATTGGGAGGAATCACTGCGCCCCTGATGGCTCTGCTGAAACACTCGGGACCGGAGATGTGCACTCTGCTGCCAGTCGGATAATCTCTGTCATAACCTTCTCTGTGCGCTCTGTTCCTGTCGACCAGACCTTGAACGAGAATAGATCTCGCATCGAAGCCTGGCTCCCTCCGGTTGACTGTTACTCTTCGCTTGCCGTTGTGGGGGCGTCTGTCATCTTGCCGCCGAGGCACGTATGACCCACTCGGAGGAGGAGGAGGCGTGGGCACTCAACGACGGTCATTGTGGTCGAGTCGATGATCATACTGCTCGCGGTTTCTGTACTGATCCTGCCGGTGCCCACGTCCTTCACGCCACGGAGGCGATCTTGGGCTGTGAGCCGACTGGACCGTGTCTGCCACCACAGACCTGCTATGAATCCAATTCTGCGACTGAGATACTGTTGTATTCTGTTCTCTAGCTGCTCGAAGCAAGGCCCGGATCTGCATCAAACCTCTGCCTGCCTCTGACTGGGAGGGCTGGATTGACTCTGCTATTCGCGATGTGGCTATGAGATTTTGGATCGGAGTGCGGCATACCTGAGTTTGAGGTGGAAAAAGCTGTCGTTGACTGGATTCGGGGATTCGCTGCCGAGCACGCTCATCAAGTGCACGCTACAGGTTCTCTAGTTGAGTGCGCTCAGCCAAGTTGGCCAGGCACGCTTCCTCCCTCCTCTGCGCAGAAAGGGGCTCGGGGCGGTACTCCTCATGGACGCATGACGGATCGCCACCACCATCGCCACTGTCATTGCGGGGGAAGCCAGGGGGACTGGGTGGTCCGTCGACCATCAAGACTTCTGCCGTGGGATCGCTGCCTGTCGCATTCGGATGCGGTCTCGACGGAGCCAGTCGAACAAGCCGTAGAGAGTTTCGTTGGGCTCGATTGCCGTGACGTGTGAGGTGGCCGACTGGCGGGCCACCGCGTGCCTCACCCACCGCTGGAGTTGTGACCGACCGGAACGCTTGAGTCGGCGAGTGGCGGGGAATGAGAACACCATAGGGACCGACTAATACTGAGTCAACGGTTGCCGGAGGAGGACGCCGCGGACGCACGCGCAAAAGTGCATCGCCCCACGGACGGGGAGCGCGTCGACGTCGAGCGGAGCTTCTAGGAGCCATGCGGAATCGTCGGCGATGAACACAAGTGCGCCGAGACGGATCTCGCGGCCCTCAACCAGTCCGCCGGCAGAAACCATGATGATGAGAATCGGAAAAATTGCAACTCCACCAGAAAGTCGCTAAGACACCTGCCCCATGGTGGGCGCCATTTGTCGTGGATCTAAGACTGACAATAGAATGCGGGGTAGGTATGAGGAGGCAAGATCCTAGCTATGGCGAAGTTGTACACACAAGTTTTATGAGTTCAGGCCCTTCGCGGAGGAAGTAATAGCCCTACGTCTCGGTGCCCGGAGGCGGTCGACTGAATTATGTATGTGTGTGTTTATAGGGGGTGTGAACCCTTGTGCCAGTGGAGGGGTGGCTTATATAGAGTGCGCCAGGACCCCAGCCAGCCCATGTTACAAATTGTTTAAAGTACATTAAGAAGGAGGCATTACTGGTAACGCTAGCAATTAAGTGATATAAATGCCTATTAAGTCTATGAAGTAAACGTTCGACCGTTGCCGTGTAGAGTGACTTCAGGCCTTCTGACGTCGAGTGATAATTGCTGCGGTCGAGTGACTTTGAATCTTCCGAGTGGAACGACTTGTAGTCGAGTGGATGATGCTATCCCTTGAATGTTTCTGGTTTTAGGATGGTGTCCTAGGGGAGGGTGTCTAGGTCAGGCCTATGACCCTACCCTAGGTACATAGCTTCATCACAATGCACCGGCGAGGATGGCGCGCAGGAAGGGGTTGGCGCCGGATCGTCGACTACCATGTTCTCCATTGGGACATCGTCGTCCTCCAGCTGCCTGCCGGCCAGCCATTCGGCTGCAATGGTTGCCATCTCCTTGTGGTCCGTCGTCCGCCCTCCCCGAAGAGCGCTAGAGCGCGAGGAAGCCATGGTGGGAGTAGTGGTGTGGACAGGAGAAAGGGAACTGAGGCGGATGACTGCGGCTATGGCCGGCACAGCAGTTTATATAGCAATGGTGGGCGGCGGAGGGACGGACATGTGGCGCCAAAGTAGCCGCCTCAGCAACCGCATATCATTAATGTGGGTGGCAGACGGATGGACGGACGGCACTTGTGTCATTTGAAGGCGGAGCAATCGCCTGCACCGGGAAGCGGGGCGGGCGGCGCTTACCGTTTCGGGCGGAAAGCGCACGGGGGGGAGGGAGGCGATCTAGGTGGGCCAGGGCAGTCAGACTCGTGCTTGGCAGCGGGTCGGTCCAGCAGCCGGGACATGCTGGCTCGCTAGCGAGCTCGCTGAGCTGAGCGACAACAATCAGACGATGGACATAGCTTCCGACCATGAGCCGGCGCCACTGTCCAAGCCGGTTCACGTCGTGTTCACCATAGAGTAGGTGCGGCCCACTTCGACGACCTAATGGCGGAAGAGGTACCAGCGCAGGAGGACCTGTGCTGCAACCTCTGTCTCCTCAGTGAGTACCGGTGAACAAGCGAACGACAATGTCGTCGCGGACATGTGGCCCTATGATCCTGGCTTCCTGAATGAGCAGCGGGCACTGTATTAGACCATCCGTAGGGCCCGCGAGGCCCTCTCTGTCATCCTTCGAGTTGTTGCGCTCGCCATGGCGCCGCCTTCTCGCGTTGTCAACATGGTCAACGGCATGAGGAATGAGGAGATGACTTTACTTGGAGAGGATGACAGTGGGGACCCACCAGGGCCATAGCCGCACGTACGCAAGTGCCTCCTTATTATATACAACTGTAATATTTTTTGCTACCTCCTGGTTTCCTGACATCTCGGTCCCACACCATTGTCAACCTATGTAGTCAATAAATGAGAGAATTGCACAAGGAGTGGCCGACGGCTGGGAGCAAGCAGCTCGAGCAGTATTTGTCTTTTTGAGGTGTGAGCACTCCAGAGTTTTTCTTGAGCGATGCTTTCTTTGTTGTTTAGAGGAGAGCAGGGTATTAACTGGGCGGGCTGTGGCCCGTCTAGCCCAGGCCAGATATCCAGCCCAGATATTATTATTTTTCAAGCTGAAAATGGCTAGCCCAGCTATACTTTTTTTTGAGGAATACCCAGCCAAGGTCAACTTGTTATTTTCCGCCCCGCTGGGCTGCAAATCTTTCCTAGGAGGGATGCATTAGGCTTAACAAGAAAATGGGCTTTAAGAAATAATAAATAGGATGTAATTATAAAAACAAGGCACTAACTATAAAAAATGCACCAAACACGTAATTACTTTATAGATTTTGAAAATTTTAATTTCATTAATTGTTGCGCGCGCAATGTTTCGTTGGACTTTTACGTAATACAACTTTATATTGAAATTGTATTTAATCTGACTAGAAATTTTGGGATAAAATATTTTGGATCCCATCAAAATGTGGGAAATTTTATTGAATTCTGTTTTGGACGGTTTGTTGAAATTATTAATCGTTGTCCTAGCTAGAAAATGGGTTGTGCTTTTACCAAACTGTAAACGGGCTGTAGTAAATTCCATTAGAATTCAAAAATGGGTTGTACATTCTTACAAATCTTAAATGGGCTATAAGTTCTCTACCACACACTTGTGGGCCTACTAAGTTGACGCGTATGCAAGGCTTTGTCAACTTATAGTCAATACACGGTTCTAGCAGCAGTGTCCTTTGGATGTCCATCCAACGGATGTCGTGCTTCTTCTTCAATCTCGGATATTTTAGCTTCAACCACCCAAAAAATGATTCCTCCCCCTGACATCTGGGGCGCACCATTTCGGATTCTGACCTGTGGGCCTACTAAGTTGACGCGTACCAAGGGCTTTGTCAACTTAGTCAATATAAGTGATTCTAGCTGCAGTGACCGTACGATGTCCATCCAACGACCGTTGTGATTCTTCAACCTCTGGTCTTCTTGCTCCAGCCGCCCAAAGCAGCGCCGGTCGTGCCGCCTGCTCCTGCCTCCCGTGGCTGGCTGTGCTGCCGCGGAGGCCTCACCTCCCCCTACCACTGGCACCACTGGCCAGGCCCTGCGGCGACGGCATCCTCACACCGCAGTCGAACCAGTGAACCCTCGTACTCCTCTCCGCGTGGGCATCCACTGCCACGTCTTCCCCGGCACCGCATCGTCCCTTCCTAGGCCTCGCCGTCGTCCACCGCCTTGTTGCTCTTAGCGCGGCGTGGTTAATGTGGTGAACGACTGAGTTCCATCGGAAGAGTACTGTACGTGGAGAGGCTGACAGCTGGGTCCATGGCCGCAGCAAGGAAGTGCCTCCTTATCACGCGGAAAATAATTGTTCCTCCACCTGACAGTAAGGACCCACCAGACGGGCCATTGTATTTCACAAAAAAAAATGTTTCTCCCCTAACTGCTGGGACCCACCAGCTACATCTTCGCACGCAAGGAGGTGCGTCCATATTACGGGCAAAAAAATGATTCGCCCCCCTGCCTACTGGGACCCACTAGCTACATCTTCACACGCAAGGAAGTGCCTGACTGTCGGGACCCACCCGGTCGAAGCGTACATAGCGTTGTCATTCTGGTCGCGAACATGTACGTACATACTGGTCGATCGGTCTGTCTGCAGGCTGCAACGATGAATCGTGGCCGTGTAAGGAAAGGCATGTATGGTAGTAGAGGCGCGCACGTAGCCTATACACGTACGTACAATGGCCAGGGTGCAAGAAAGTGAATACGGCCACGTACGTACATACGGTCGGGGTCTCGAATGCCTACTCGCGCATATGTACGGCCAGGGCTTGTGTACATGGTTGTGGCTGGGTCGGAACAAAGAAACTGCGTCGTCGTCGTGTTCATGGGGAGGCAACGGAATGTGTCGTGTTCATCGGGAGGCAACGGAACACGTGTTGTTCATCGGGAGCCAACTAGCTTGGACGGAACAGGCGATGGAAACAAGGCTTGGTGTACCGCAGAACGGAGGAAATGGCCTTGTGTTCGACCGGCCACGGTGGAAACGGGATCCTGTTCATCGGGAAGGTCTGGCGTACCGCAAAACGGAGGAAACGGGCCACCTACGGTCGAAACGGGGTCCTGTTGATCGGGAGGGGTGTGGCGTACCGCAAAATGGAGGAAACGGACTTGTGTTGGAGCTCTATGGTCGAAACGGGGGTCCTGTTCATCAAGAGGGGTGTGGCGTACCGCAAAACGGGACTCCATGGGATACTGTTCATCTCCACCGTCGACCTCCTCCAGCCTCCACAGGCTCCTGTTCATCCACCGTCGACCTCCTCCAGCCTCCATCTGCGACTGTTCATCCATGGGCTCCTGTTCATCCAGCCTCCACCGCGCGCTCCTCCACCGGCTACTGTTCAACCAGCCCTCCCGATGGGGGTCCTGTTCAACCACCCCTCCACGGGCTACTGTTCATCCAGCCCTCCACCGGCTACTGTTCAACCAGCCCTCTACCGGCCAACCAGCCCTCCACGGGGTCCTGTTCATCCACCGGCTCGATCGATCGGGGTACTGTTCATCCAGCTGCAACGGCCTCTACTACCATGGGTTCCTGTTCATCCAACCCCCCATCGGGAACTGTTCATCCAAACCCACTCAACAATGCTCACTGTACATCCAGGGAAGGAGGCAACAATTTTCGATCGGCTTCAGTTAGCAGCAGTAGCGAAGGAATCACTCAGGTTTAGTTAACAGCAAGGGATCAATCGATCGCTCGGGTTCAGTAACGCGTAGCCTGCAGTGCAATCGCTCGGGTTCGGTTAGAGCCCAACGCCTCGCTCAGGTTCAGTTAGGGCCCAACGCCTCGCACACACGCGCGTACGTACGAGAGAAACGCGCATCGCTCGGCCCCCGACCACCCACCGTAACCGAGAACTCCCCGATATTTTCCTCGTCCTCGCTTCTACCATGGTTTTTTCTGTCATGGATGGCCCAAAGAATGTCATGCAGCTGCGTCTCCGGCCTGCCCAGGGCGAAAAGCCCATTTTCTATCATGATTTTTTGTCATAGAAGTAGGAGCCCACCACATCTATGATGATACCGGGTTAAGTTGTCACAATTATCGTCATAGAAGTGTCATAAGTATGACAGAAAAAAATTCGTTCGGCCCAAAATGTCACGGATGTGTCTTTTTTTGTAGTGATATGAGAGTCCAAACTATGTTGCATTCACATCATGCTCGCTCCATTTTGCTTCTCCAATTACTTACTCCTACCTCTGCATTCTAATTGAATGCAGAGGCATCATTGACCATTCAATGTTTCGAGAACCGCTACCCTTTGCATCGTTGGCATTCAAGCGACTAGTCAGTAGTAGTATACTCATATTGTGCACCGCGACCAAGGCGGAGAGGAAAACGAGAGAACTACGTATTTATTTACGGTGTAGATTCACTCATTTTGCTCCATATGTACTCATTTAGGGTGTAGTCACTTGTTGAAATCTCTAGAAAGGCAAATACTCCTTTTCGGTTTACAGGGCTATACTAGCAAGTACTACAATAGTGGGCTTATAGCCTGCTTACATAACAATTTTGTCTCATGCAAGAGCCTGGCTATATGCGTGCTACAAGGCTCCGCATCACGCCCCACCCCTACACAAAGACTGCCACGCGAGCGTTCGCAACTGCCATGTTCGGGTTGTGCTTGGCTCTTCACCTCTTCGAGAAGACGAACAATGATGTTACTACTTCTACAGTATTGAATCAACTGTTGCATGTTCGTCCACCGTGTGCGGGAGGGATAGCTTGTTGTAGTAAGCAAAAGCATGTCCTCGTCTGTGAGCCACCGCGCGCATGGGCAAGGGAGAAGGTGTGTAGTAGTAAAATCAAGCTTCTCCTCATTGTATGAGTTGACGCGACACATCATAGCACTGGCCCCACATGCTTGCCTCTAAACTTGTCTAAAAGACCCGCAATGTACTATATATTTGCTACAACCTCTAACATTTACCCCACCACAAATTAAAATATATATTCCTGTCTTGACCAGATGAGCGTGCAAACTACAATCACCAGGATGACAGGTAGGGCTAGAAGATTATTTTAATCAAAAAATGCTTCAAGACAGCCTCATAGCTTGGAGCTAAACTCAACGATTTTAAGCTCAGCAGAATGGTGCACGCTATCCTAGACTACTCTACACATGAAACTGCCACACGAGCGTCCGGGTTGCGCTTGGCTCTTCGCCTCTTTGGGAAGTCGAACAATGATGGTACTACTGCACTGGAGTACTACAGTATGCTTCTGGCCATCTGACACCGAATGAACTACTGCATGTCCACTGCGTGCGGGAGGGAGAGCGTGTCGCGAAAGCTTCTCCTAGTCCTATGAGCCACCACGCTCATGAGCGAGGGAGAGGGTGTTGTAATCAAACTTCTCCTTGTTATACGAGTTGACGCAACACATCAAAGCAGTGCACTCGATATACTCCCTCCTTTTTGGTTTATAGGTATCAATTCAAAAATCTCACCAACCAAGGTAGTTGGTGAGTGGTGGAATACTTTTTGTAATTGGCAAAAGCACCCAATTAATGCTCTTGTTTTCCAAAAGAAATATGTTTACCAATGTATTAATTGCAATGCATTCATGCACAAAGTACATGCATTGGTCAAATTTCTCTTATTGCTTGCATGTAATGATTTAATGCACCTTGAGATCTGAACTTGTGGTGGAGAACAACCAAATTAAGCCTTATAAAATGGAAAAACTAAGATTTTGAGGTAAGCCCTATAAACCGGAAAGGAGAGAGTATTTTAATAATTTGCTTTTACCGATGCATTAATTACAATGCATGCATGCATGTCGTGACTTTCCTTTTGAGTACTTGCATGTGTTGATTTAATGCATCTTGAAGTAGTATGAATATGTGACGGTAAGACTATACACAGTGGGAGTAACATAGGTGGTAACATCACACTTATCTAGGCAAAATAGATGATGTGGCATGTAATTAATGAAGAAAGAGAGGCATGTGGTAGCATAGCTAGTTACTGTAACATCACACATATTAAGAAAAGATGAGTCTATAACCTAATAAATGAAGTGATGCATGACACAACACATATGTTACTACCCACTGTGGAGGTAGTAACATAGAGTAGTAACATACACATGTTACTACTCTAAGTTACTCCCCACTGTGACTAGTCTAAAGCTTTGTAATGCACCGGCCCTAAAGCGAGAGATGGTTGTGCACGAGGAGGGCAAGATCATGCCGACGGAACAGGACCCGACGATGGAGCTCTCTATGGTATCTATGGACCTCACCTTACTCCACTGCCCCTTGTGCCTCTGCCCCTTGAAGACTCCAGTGTATGAGGTTCGAATACACCTCGTCTGTTTGGTTGATCGAGCAAGGTGCGGGTTTCTTGATTGATGTGTTGTTCGATTGATTTGTGCACTGCAAGGGAGGGCACCTGGCCTGCGCGGACTGCCGCGACGAGCGCCACGGGAACCAGTGGCAGTGCCAGAAGTGTAAGCACAGCGGTGGCTTTAACGTGCGGAACACGACTATGGACGTTGTCCTCTCTTCGATGAGGGTGGAGTGCCCGCACGAAGGCTGTGGGCTCTACGTCACTTACCACAAGCTCGCCGATCGCTAGAGCGTGTGTCCGCTCGTGCCCTGCAAATGCGCCATGCCTGTATGCGGCTACAAAGGCCCGCCGTCGGCGCTCCCCCACCACATCAGCACCGTGCATCCCATGCCCATGCACAAGATCTAGTACGGCAAGGTGCTCCAGCTGCAAGTGCCACTGTCAGAGCCACGGCTCTTGCTGTTTGCGGAGGTGGACGACCGCGCGTTTTTCTTGGTCGACGGTGTGCTCGACATCGGCGCGCCTATCACCGTGTCGGTCGTCTGCATCAGAGCAGGGCGTCCCCACTGCCGCACTACATGGCCAAGCTGTGGGCGAGTTCCTTGCCGGGGGAGCCCAAAGGCAGGACCAACGCCATCAAGATGGAAATGGAAGTGACAAGCAGCAAGGATCCCGGCGACGTCGCCGTGCAGGAGCTGACCTTCTTCACAGTTCCGCACAAGCTATTGGCTGGGTCTGGGTTGTCGAGGGACAGTGTCCCTCCACATTTAGATTGACAAGCTCACCTCCTAAATGATTCTACATTCAGTGCCTTCTGTTTATCTTAGTAATATGCTAATATAGGGGTTAGCTCTGTCTACTTTAGCTTAAGAGATGGTGGGTTTTGGTGGCGATGCAGCAATTATTTTGAAATCAGATCAGCAGTTAAAGTAATTTCCAACAGTCGAATACATACTTTGTGTCTATTGGATATAAAGATCCTTTGGGTAAGAAGTATAATAGCTTATATGTTTGTTTGTTGAGGAAGTGTTGCATACTTGTGTGAGTTGACGCGACACATCAAAGTAGTACTACTAGTAGTAGTACTCCCTCTGATCCTAATTTCTCTGTGCATAAGTCAAGGCGCAGATACCAAGGAGGGCCTGGTTGTGTCTATACTTGGACAACTCACCCGACTACGCACCAGGCAGACAAAGCTCGTGTCGTGTTGGTGTCGTGTGCGGCCCGCACATTCACCAAAACCTCGCGCCTCTAGCTTAGCCTCCGCGTTTTAAACTTCTCAATCTCAAGGCCAAGGAGCAATGGGAAACCCATGATAGAGCCAATCAGATGGTTGAGAACATTACAATTCGTAGCTACTAATGCGTGTGTGAGAGAGAACGAGTGCGTGCGTGCACCTCTTCTCTTCTTGTATAACATATTAAACTCCTAGTACAAGTGTATGTGGGTGGCATCGACCTAGGGAGCTAGAGATGGTGCGTGCGAGAAGTCCCAAGAGATAGGTGTGTGCGTGGGAAAGAGGGAGAGAGATGATATGTGTCGATGTAATGCGTGTGAAAAAAGACTAGTCTATAGCTCGCCACGAGGCTATTCCTATCGAACGCCCCAATAACCATAAGATATGTATCTGACGGTGCCAGTTATTGCACGTACACAAAAGTAGAAAAAGAAGTACCATGGCATATGCTACACCACGACCCAGAACACGTGCCCACGTTTGATACATCTCCGTCGTATCTATAATTTTTGATTGTTCCATGCTAATATTCTACAACTTTCGTATACTTTTAGCAACTTTTTATACTATTTTTTGGGACTAACATATTGATCCAATGCCCAGTGTCAGTTCCTGTTTGTTGCATGTTTTTTGTTTCACAGAAAATCCATATCAAACGGAGTCCAAACAGGATAAAAACAGACGGAGAATATTTTTGGAATATATGTGAAATATGGGAAGAAAATCAATGCGAGACGGTGCCCGAGGGAGCCACGAGGCAGGGGGCGCGTCCCACCCCCCTGGGCACGCCCCTGACCCTTGTGGGTCCCCCGTAAGGCGGTTACTGCTCTTCTTATTCCACAAGAAAGCTAATTTTCAGGAAAAAATCAGAGCGAAGGTTTCAGTCCAATCGGAGTTACGGATCTCCGGATATATAAGAAATGGTGAAAGGGCAGAATCCCAGAATGCAGAAATAGAGAGAGACAGATCCAATCTCAGAGGGGCTCTCGCCCCTCCCATGCCATGGAGGCCATGGACCAGAGGGGAAACCCTTCTCCCATCTAGGGAGAAGGTCAAGTAAGAATAAGAAGAAGGGGGGCTCTCTCCCCCTCACTCTCGGTGGCGCCGGAACGCCACCGGGGCAATCATCGTGTGATGGCGATCTACACCAACACCTCTGTCATCTTCACCAACATCTCCATCACCTTCCCCCCTCTATCTACAGCGGTCCACTCTCCCGCAACCTGCTGTACCCTCTACTTGAACATGGTGCTTTATGCTTCATATTATTATCCAATGATGTGTTTCCATCCTATGATGTCTGAGTAGATTTTCGTTGTCCTATCGGTGGTTGATGAATTGCTATGATTGATTTACTTTTCTTGTGGTTATGTTGTTGTCCTTTGGTGCCCATCATATGAGCACGCGCGTGGATCACACCATAGGGTTAGTTGTATGTTGATAGGACTATGTATTGGAGGGCAAGAGTGACAGAAACTTCAGCCTAGCATAGAAATTGGTGCATACGGGATTGAAGGGGGGCCAATATACCTTAATGTTATGGTTGGGTTTACCTTACTGAACGTTAGTAGTTGCGGATGCTTGCTAATAGTTACAATCATAAGTGCATAGAATTCCAAGTCAGGGATGACAAGCTAGGAGTGGCCTCTCCCGCATAAAACTTGCTATCGGTCTAGTAAAGTAGTCAATTGCTTAGGGACAATTTCACAACTCCTACCACCACTTTTCCACACTCGCTATACTAACTTTATTGTGTCTTTATCTAAACAACCCCTACTTTTTATTAATATTCTTGCAAACCAATCCAAAAACACCTGCAAAGTACTTCTAGTTTCATACTTGTTCTAGGTAAAGAGAACGTTAAGCGTGCGTAGAGTTGTATCGGTGGTCGACGGAACTTGAGGGAATATTTGTTCTACGTTTAGCTCCTCGTTGGGTTCGACACTCTTACTTATCAAAAGAGGCTATGCTACCTCTTGAGCACTGCGTTGGTTTTCCCTTGAAGAGGAAAGGGCGATGCAGTAAAGTAACGTAAGTATTTCCCTCAGTTTTTGAGAACCAAGGTATCAATCCAGTAGGAGATCACGCTCGAGTCCCACGCACCTACACAAAAAAATAAGAACCTCGCTGATACGTCTCCAACGTATCTATAATTTTTGATTGCTCCATGCTATTATATTATCTATTCTGGATGTTAATGGGCTTTATTTTACACTTTTATATCATTTTTGGGACTAACCTACTAACCGGAGGCCCGGCCCAAATTGTTGTTTTTTGCCTATTTTAGGGTTTCGAAGAAAAGGAATATCAAACGGAGTCCAAGAGGAATGAAACCTTCGGGAACTTGATTTTCTCAACAAACATGATCCAGGAGACTTGGAGTGGGTGTCAAGAAACAACGGAGGAAGCCACGAGGTAGGGGGTGCGCCCACCCCTCATGGGCGCACCCTCCACTCTCATGGGCCCCAATTGCTCCACCGATGTACTTCTTCCTCCTATATATATCCACGTACCCCCAACATCCAGGAGCACCACGAAAACCTAATTCCACCGCCACAACCTTCTGTACCCGAGATATCCCATCTCGGGGCCTTTTCCGGAGCTCCGCCGGAGGGGTCATTGATCACGGAGGGCCTCTACATCAACTCCATGGCCTACGGGTCCATAGTTATTAGCTAGATGGCTTCTTCTCTATCTTTGGATCTCAATACAAAGTTCTCCTCGATCTTCTTGAAGATCTATTCAATGTAATCTTCTTTTGCGGTGTGTTTGTCGAGATCCGATGAATTGTGGGTTTCTGATCAAGTTTATCTATGAACAATATTTGATTCTCCTCTAAATTCTTTTATGTATGATTGGTTTATCTTTGCAAGTCTCTAAAATTATCAGTTTGGTTTGGCCTACTAGACTGATCTTTCTTGCAATGGGAGAAGTGCTTAGCTTTGGGTTCAATCTTGTGGTGCTCGATCCCAGTGATAGAAAGGGAACCAACACGTATTGTATTGTTGCCATCGAGGATAAAAAGATGGGGTTTATATCATATTGCATGAGTTTATCCCTCTACATCATGTCATCTTCCTTAAAGCATTACTCTGTTCTTATGAACTTAATACTCTAGATGCATGCTGGATAGAAGTCAATGTGTGGAGTAGTAGTAGTAGACGTAGAATCGTTTCGGTCTACTTGTCGCGGACGTGATGCCTATATACATGATCATACCTAGATATTCTCATAACTATGCTCAATTCTATCAATTGCTCGACAGTAATTCGTTTACCCACCGTAATACTTAAGCTCTTGAGAGAAGCCACTAGTGAAACCTATGGCCCCAGGGTCTATCTTCCATCATATTAATCTTCCAATACTTAGTTATTTCCTTTGCCGTTTATTTTACTTTGCATCTTTATTTCTCTTTATCATAAAAATACCAAAAATATTATCTTATCATATCCATCAGATCTGACTCTCGCAAGTGACCGTGAAGGGCTTGACAACCCCTTTATCGCGTTGGTTGCGAGGTTCTTATTTGTTTGTGTAGGTGCATGGGACTTGAGCGTGATCTCCTACTAGAATGATACCTTGGTTCTCAAAAGCTGAGGGAAATACTTATGCTACTTTGATGCATCACCCTTTCCTCTTCAAGGGAAAACCAACGCAGTGCTCGAGAGGTAGCAAGAAGGATTTCCGGCGCCGTTGCCAGGGAGATTCGCACCAAGTCAAGTCAAGATTTGACTCCCAACAACGAGTCATTTCTGGCACCATTACCAAGTCAAAACATACCAAGTACCCATCACAAACTCTTATCCCTCGCATTGCATTATTTTCCATGTGCCTCTCATTTTCTTCTCCCCCACTTCACCCTTGCCGTTTTATTCGCCCTCTCTCTCCGTTCCCCGTCTCTTTCCCTATTTGCCTCTTTTGCCCGTTTCTTGTTTGCTTGTGTGTCGGATTGCTTGCTTGTCACGATGGCTCAAGATAATACTAAATTGTGTGACTTTGCCAATACCAACAACAATGATTTTCTTAGCACTTCGATTGCTCCTCTTACCGATGCTGAATCTTGTGAAATTAATGCTGCTTTGTTGAATCTTGTCATGAAAGATCAATTCGCCGGCCTTCCTAGTGAAGATGCCGCTACCCATCTAAACAACTTTGTTGATTTGTGTGATATGCAAAAGAAGAAAGATGTGGATAATGATATTGTTAAACTTAAGCTATTTCCGTTTTCGCTTAGAGATCGTGCTAAAGCTTGGTTTTCGTCTTTGCCTAATAATAGTATTGATTCATGGAATAAGTGCAAAGATGCTTTTATCTCTAAGTATTTTCCTCCCGCTAAGATCATCTCTCTTAGAAATGATATTATGAATTTTAAGCAACTTGATCATGAACATGTTGCACAATCTTAGGAGAGGATGAAATTAATGATACGTAATTGCCCTACACATGGTTTGAATCTTTGGATGATTATACAAAACTATTATGCTGGATTGAAGTTTGCTTCTAGAAATCTTTTACATTTGGCCACGGGAGGCACTTTTATGGAAATCACTTTAGGAGAAGCTACTAAACTCCTAGATAATATTATGGTTAATTATTCTCAATGGCACACCGAAAGATCTACTAATAAAAAAGTGCATGCAATTGAAGAGATTAATGTTTTGAGTGGAAAGATGGATGAACTTATGAAATTGTTTGATAATAAGAGTGCTCCTACTAATCCTAATGATATGCCTTTGTATACTTTGATTAATAATAATAATGAATGTATGGATGTGAATTTTGTTGGTAGGAACAATTTTGGTAACAACGCGTATAGAGGTAACTTTAATTCTAGGTCGTTTCCTAGTAATTCCTCTAACAATTATGGCAATTCCTACAACAATTCCTATGGAAATTATAGTAAATTGCCCTCTGATTTTGAATCTAATATTAAATAATTTATTACTTCGCAAAAGTGTTTCAATGCTTTGATTGAAGAAAAATTGCTTAAGATTGATGAGTTGGCTAGGAATGTCGATAGAATTTCTCTTGATGTTGATTCTTTGAAACTTAGGTCTATTCCACCTAAGAATGATATCAATGAGTCTCTCAAAGCCATGAAAATTTCCATTGATGAGTGCAAAGAAAGAAACGCTAGGATGCGTGCTAAGAAAGATTGCTTTGTGAAGGCGTGTTCTTCTAGTTTTTTATGATAATAATGATGAGGATCTAAAAGTTATTGATGTGTCCCCTATTAAATCTTTGTTTTGCAATATGAATCTTGATAATGATGGGACTGAAGATGAGCCACCTTTACCTAGAAGGCGTTCCAAAAATTTGGAGTTTTTAGATCTTGATGCAAAAATTGTTAAAAGTGGGATTAAAGAGGTTAAAACTTTAAATAGCAATGAACCCACTATTTTGGATTTCAAGGAATTTAATTATGATAATTTCTCTTTAATATATTGTATTTCCTTGGTGCAATCCGTGCTAAATTCTCCTCATGCTTATAGTCAAAATAAAGCTTTTACTAAACATATCATTGATGCTTTGATGCAATCTTATGAAGAAAAACTTGAGTTGGAAGATTCTATCCCTAGAAAACTTTATGATGAGTGGGAACCTACAATAAAAATTAAAATTAAAGATCATGAGTGTTATTCTTTGTGTGATTTGGGTGCTAGTGTTTCCACGATTCCAAAAACATTGTGTGATTTGCTAGGTTTCCGTGATTTTGATGATTGTTCTTTAAACTTGCACCTTGCGGATTCCACTATTAAGAAACCTATGGGAAGAATTAATGATGTTATTATTGTTGCAAATAGGAACTATGTGCCTGTAAATTTCATTGTTCTTGATATAGATTGCAATCCTTCATGTCCTATTATTCTTGGTAGACCTTTCCTTAGAACGATTGCTGCAATTATTGATATGAAGGAAGGGAATATTAGATTACAATTTCCATTAAGGAAAGGCATGGAACACTTCTCTATAAAGAAAATTAAATTACCATATGAATCTATTATAAGAGCCACTTATGGATTGCCTACTAAAGATGGCAATACCTAGATCTATCCTTGCTTTTATGCCTAGCTAGGGGCGTTAAACAATAGCGCTTGTTGGGAGGCAACCCAATTTTATTTTTATTCCTTGATTTTTGCTCCTGTTTAGTAATAAATAATTTATCTAGCCTCTGTTTTGGTTGTGTTTTTTGTGTTTAATTAGTGTTTGTGCTAAGTAGAACCGTTGGGAAGACCTGGGGAAAGTCTTTTGATCTTGCTGTAAAAAACAGAAACTTTAGCGCTCACGAGAATCGCTGCCATTTTTATTTGGAACGTGCTATTTATTTAATTATTTTTGAAGATGATTAATGTATAAATTCCTCACATCCAAAATTTATTATAGAATTGTTGGTGTTCCAGAAGTTGCGTTAGCTACAGATTACTACAGACTATTCTGTTTTTGACAGATTCTGTTTTTCTTGTGTTGTTTACTTATTTTGATGAATCTATGGCTAGTAAAAGAGTTTATAAACCATAGAGAAGTGGGAATACAGTAGGTTTAACACCAATGTAAATAAAGAATGAGTTCATTACAGTACCTTGAAGTGGTGTTTTGTTTTCTTTCGCTAACGGAGCTCACGAGATTTTCTATTTTCAGTTTTGTGTTGTGAAGTTTTCAAGTTTTGGGTGAAGATTTGATGGATTATGGAACAAAGTGTGGCAAGAGACTAAGCTTGTGGATGCCCATGTCACCCCAAGATAAAATTCAAGGACACCAAAAAGCCTAAGCTTGGGGATGCCCCGGAAGGCATCCCCTCTTTCGTCGTCGTCTATCGGTAACTTTACTTGGATGATTTGAGTATTTGCTTTTTAGTTTACCACAATCATCCTTGCTGTACACACCTTTTGAGAGAGACTCACATGATTTGAAATGTATTAGAATACTCTATGTGCTTCACTTATATCCTTTGAGCTATATAGTTTTTGCTCTAGTGCTTCACTTATATCTTTTAGAGCACGGTGGTGGATTTGTTTTATAGAAACTATTGTTATCTCATGCTTCACTTATATTATTTTTAGAGTCCTTTAGAACAACATGAAAATTTTCTATAATATAAAAACTTTCATACAAGTGCATTAAATACTATGAGAAGTTTGATACTTGACAATTGTTTTGAGATATATAGATGGTGATATTAGAGTCATGCTAGTTGAGTAGTTGTGAATTTTAGAAATACTTGTGTTGAAGTTTGTGATTCCCATAGCATGCACATATGGTGAACCGTTATGTGATGAAGTCGGAGCATGATTTATTTATTGATTGTCTTCCTTATGAGTGGCGGTCGGGGACGAGCGATGGTCTTTTCATACCTATATATCCCCCTCGGAGCATGCGCGTAATACTTTGATTTGATAATTTGTAGATTTTTGCAATAAGTATGTGAGTTCTTTATGACTAATGTTGAGTCCATGGATTATACGCACTCTCACCCTTCCACCATTGCTAGCATCTCTAGTATCGCGCAACTTTTGCCGATACCATAAACCCACCATATACCTTCCTCAAAACAGCCACCATACCTACCTATTATGGCATTTCCATAGCCATTCCGAGATATATTGCCATGCAACTTTCCACCGTTCCATTATTATGACACGCTTCATCATTGTCATATTGCTTGCATGATCATGTAGTTGACATCGTATTTGTGGAAAAGCCACCGTTCATAATTCTTCATACATGTCATTCATGCATCATTGCATAGCCCGGTACACCGCCGGAGGCATTCACATAGAGTCATATTTTGTTCTAAGTATTGAGTTGTAATTCTTGAGTTGTAAGAAATTAAAGTGTGATGATCATCATTATTAGAGCATTGTCCCAAGTGAGGAAAGGATGATGGAGACTATGATTCCCCCACAAGTCGAGATGAGACTCCGGACAAAAAATAAAAATTAAAAAAAAGGGAAAAGAGGCCAAAAAAAGAAGGCCCAAATAAAAAAATGAGAGAAAAAGAGAGAAGGGACAATGCTACTATCCTTTTTCCACACTTGTGCTTCAAAGTAGCACCATGATCTTCATGGTAGAGACTCTCCTATGTTATCACTTTGATATACTAGTGGGAATTTTTCATTATAGAACTTGGCTTGTATATTCCAATGATGGGCTTCCTCAAAATGCCCTAGGTCTTTGTGAGCAAGCAAGTTGGATGCACACCCACTTAGTTTCTTTTGTTGAGCTTTCATATACTTATAGCTCTAGTTCATCCGTTGCATCACAATCCCTACTCACTCACATTGATATCTATCGATGGGCATCTCCATAGCCCGTTGATACGCCTAGTTGATGTGACACTATCTTCTCCTTTTTGTCTTCTCCACAACCACCATTCTATTCCACCATAGTGCTATATCCATGGCTCACGCTCATATATTGCGTGAAGATTGAAAAGGTTTGAGAACATCAAAAGTATGATATAATTGCTTGGCTTGTCATCGGGGTTGTGCATGATTTAAATATTTTGTGTGGTGAAGATAGAGCATAGCCAGATATATGATTTTGTAGGGATAATTTTCTTTGGCCATGTTATTTCGAGAAGACATAATTGCTTAGTTAGTATGCTTGAAGTATTATTATTTTTATGTAAATATTAAACTTTCATCTTGAATCTTTCGGATCTGAACATTCATGCCATAATAAAGAAAAATTACATTGAGAAATATGTTAGAAAGCATTACACATCAAAAATTCTTCTTTTATCATTTACCTACTCGAGGACGAGCAGGAATTAAGCTTGGGGATGCTTGATACATCTCCAACGTATCTATAATTTTTGATTTCTCCATGCTATTATGTTATCTATTTTGGATGTTAATGGGCTTTATTTTACACTTCTATATCATTTTTGGGACTAACCTACTAACCGGAGGCCCAGCCCAAATTGCTGTTTTTTTTGCCTATTTTAGGGTTTCGAAGAAAAGGAATATCAAACAGAGTCCAAATGGAATGAAACCTTCGGGAACATAATTTTCTCAACAAACGTGATCCAGGAGACTTGGAGTGGGCGTCAAGAAACAACGGAGGAAGCCACGAGGCAGGGGGCGCGCCTACCCCCTAGGCGCGCCTTCCACTCTCATGGGCCCTCCGTTGCTCTACCGACGTACTTCTTCCTCCTATATATATCAACGTACCCCCCAAACATCCAGGAGCACCACGAAAACCTAATTACACCACCGTACACTACAGGAATCAGCTACTTTGCCGTCTGCCACGGCGGATGGCAAAGGCATGAACGGCGGACGGCAAAGGCCTTTGCCGTCAGCCGCGGACGGCAAAAGGCTCCGGCAAAGTAGGCTTCGGTAAACAGCTACTTTGCCGTCTGCTACTGATGGCAAAGTCTTTGCCGTCCGCCGCAGACGGCAAAGAGAGCGCGGCAGACGGCAAAGAAGGCGGACGGCAATAATTGCGCTGTCAGTCTGTTAAGTGGCTAATGGCAGGCCTTTGCCGTCCGTCGCTGACGGCAAACTTTCTAGTGTCTTTGCCGTTCGCCGTATGATGTCATCTACACGTCACTACATGGCAGGTTCTTTGCCGTCTGCCACTGATGGCAAAGTCTTTGCCGTCTGCCACTGTAGGCAAACTGACCAAACGGGTCA
Organism: Triticum urartu; assembly: GCF_056163025.1. NCBI lineage: Eukaryota > Viridiplantae > Streptophyta > Magnoliopsida > Poales > Poaceae > Triticum > Triticum urartu. The sequence continues at coordinate 482,015,569 of NC_141876.1, read as the reverse complement.
GCTCCCAGGAAGCACAGCTGGATGCCACGTGCCTTCTTTGCCGTCCGCGGCGGACGGCAAAGAGCCCGTTGCCGTCGGTGGCAGACGGCAAAGAGCCTGCATATTGGCACTTTTATCTGTTTTTTATTAAATCCAACAATTTTCATCACAAATATAGATGACATATATAGATATATTTCAAAAGGCCATTACAGAGCAAACATATAAGATATCCAACACATAACTTCATCATCCAACCATATATATTACATGCATAGTTCCATCATACATAACAAGTTCAACATAGAGGCATCCAACCATATATATTACAATATTTTCATCCAACGATACATGCATAGTTCAACGATACAAAAGAAACAGAGAAAGAGATAAGGAGCACTCCATCTATGCAAGCTTTCGTCAAGTGAATGAACTCTGCAAAATGAAAAATAAGAAAGTTAGAACAAGAAGAGTAGAACAAGAGGAAGAGTAGAACAAGAAGAAGACTAGAACAAGAAGAAGACTAGAACAAGAAGAGTATGTCATTTATGAGCTAACTTACGTGAAATGGATCATATATGAGCTAACTAAGTTGAAATGGGTCGTTTATGAGCTAGCTAAGGTGAAATGGATCATTTATGAGCTAACTTAGTTGAAATGGGTCGTTTATGAGCTAACTAAGGTCAAATGGATCGTTTTTCAGGTAACTAAGGTGAAATGGATCTTTTTTAGCTAACTTAGATGAAATGGATCATTTATGAGCTAACTTAGTTGAAATGGATCGTTTTTGAGCTAACTTAGGTGAAATGGATCATTTATGAGCTAATTTAGTTGAAATGGATCTTTTTGAGCTAACTGATCATTTAAGAGCTAATTTAGGTGAAATGGATCGTTTTTTAGGTAACCTAGGTGAAATGGATCGTTTATGAGCTAAATTAGTTAAAATGGATCGTTTATGAGATAACCTAGGTAAGATTGGTCATTTTGGAGTTAACCTAGGTGAAATGGGTCATTTTAAAGCTAACGTAGGTAAAATGGATCATTTAGGAGCTAATCTAGGTAAAATGGGTCATTTTTGAGCTAACTTGGATGAACTGGATCATTCATAAGCTAACCTAGGTAAAATGGGTCATTTTAGAGCTAACTTAGGTAAAATGGATCGTCTATAAGGTAACTAAGCTAATTATGCAATTTTTGACATAAGTAAGCTAAGTACAGATCGTTTTAGAGCTAACTTAGGTAAAATGGATGGTTTTGGAGGTCAGTAAGCTTATTAAGTCATTTTGGAGGTGAAGAAGCTAAGTCTAGGTCATTATGGTAAGCATTGGAGGAAATAAAGCTAAGTCTAGGTCTTTATGCATGTGTTAAGCAAAACACTAGATAAACTTACCAAGATGTAGGACGTGTAGGAGCGGGGTGGCTCGTGTCGGTAGCTGGAGAAGGATCGTGCGATGCTTGTCTGGAGTTACGCTGCACCAAAGATCATTTCCAATGTCTTGTTAGCATGATGACACTCAAATGTTAAGACTAGCAAGTAATGTCCATTCAAATAAAACTCACCGTGGTCCCAGGAGCAATCACTGGCATCGGCGGAGCGGTCTGACCTGTCTTCTCGCACACAGACTGCACATTTGGTTTTGACGACTCAGTCATACTAGTTAGTAATGAGACAAACACTACATGAATGTTTTGGCTAATCTGCAGAAGAAACTTACCACAAGGAGCTCGTACATGGCCCTTGCCTGCATGTCATTCCGTGCCCTCTCCTCCTCCATCATCTTTGTCGTCCTCTCCTCCAACTCCCGCTGCCTCTCCGTCGCCTCCGCCAGAAGTTTCTCCGTTCTATCTCTCTCACTCTGTATAGCAGCCTGCAACACCACTCACATGACCATTTGTAAACATTGATGGAAGCGCACACAATGTAATGGAGAAAGATAACCGAGTACGTATCACTAACCTTGATGGCGAGTTGCACTGGCCGTTCACGAGGCCTTATCTCAGGAGCGGAGCTCGACTGGCGCGCCTTGATCTCCGGGAGAGTGCTAGGACAACGGATAAGTCCATCTCCAATGGCTATGGAGCCATGGGACCTCCCGCCACCAGATATCATCAACAGCTCTGGGTCAATGGGACCCTGGCTCGGGTTAAAGTCCTCCCCTTTCCTCGCCTTCCCCTCATCTCTATATCTCACGAGCTTGTTGTGGGAGGAGATGTTGGTGAAGTTGTTTGCATCATCGAGGTCAGACTGAGAGAAAGCCTTGACTTTCTTGAAAGAGGCAGTGTGGGCCATGGCATACAGGTCGTACACCTCTGGCACCTTATCCGCCTTATTGTAGCGTGCCTGAAAGAGAGAAACAATGAAAATTAGTAATTAAAGGGCTCAAGCTAGCATGATGAATGAATTGCATGAATCATGAAGCAAACCACATACCCAGTTGCGCCCGAACTGATATAAGTTGGAGCTGCCTTGATGGTGTGGCACACCTTCCATTTGGGCACGTTTGTCCTTGGCCTTGTTGTGGAGGGCTAGCCATCGTTGTGAGCACCACTCATCGACCAACACCTCCCAACAATCCATCCGATCCGCACACCATCTCGGAGGCGCCTAAGTTAGCAAATAGAAACTTGAGCGCTACGGCTAAGAATTACTAAATGAAGGAACTTAAGTAGAGAAGGCCTTAAGAATTACCTTCATGTACTTCTCCTTACTCAGGAACTTATCGCGGCACGCCGGCTTGGTCTTCTTGATACCACGCAAGGCGTAGTAGTCTCGAACAGCCTGCACCCGAGCCTCGTGCCGTAAGTTCTGGAGTAGGCGCTTGCAGACGTTCTCGATAACATCTGCCGCGTCCTCCTCGTATCCCTCCTCACACCTGTAGAATGTCTGCAATCAAATGAGACAATATTGATTAGTACAATTAATAACTAGCTAGTTGAAGATTTTTAAATGTGTAAAGGAGAAATTACCCAGAACTTTCTGATCACCATGTCTGCCCTCATGTTGCACACGACACCGTCGATAATCTCATCCGGCGGGGCCGGGGCAGCCACGTAGTGCTCCCGGCTCAATCCAAGCTCTGGAAGCCGACCCTCACCAGGCAACGTGACAAACCCCGGGAAGTTTTGCTGGCAAAGAACTCCAAGGACGGAGTTGGGCCGGCGGACACTATGATGGTGGTCCCAACCCCTGCAGCATGACAAGGCCAACGCATTAGTTATTTGAAAAAACGTGAATGCACAAGGTACAAAAATATTAAATGCACTTACGTACCTCTCCCCATCAGGGAAAATCAACCACCTCTACTCGCGGGTCACCGGCACAGACGGGAGCCGTGTAGCACCACGCTGGTAGACGGTGCCCCCCTCCTCCTCAAGATCAGTCGGCTCCCCGCCATCATCAGCATGGCCACTCGGCTCCTCGGGCTGATCCGGCCAGGTACCCCATCCGGACGTGTGCTCCTCCGGGATCACGTGGGCCGAACTCTCGTGGGCCGAAGGCCAGTCGACCCGAGGCTCGTGGGCCCAAGACCCATGGACCGGAGGCTCGTGGACCGGAGTCTGTGTAGCCTCCTCCTCGGACGAGTCCACCCTAGCAGTCACGTGCTCGGGTGAAACGGCTAGGGGTGGCGGCGAGGAAGGCGCCGTAGCAGTCACCCTACCTCCTCTCCCACGACCACGTGCCCCACCTCCTCTCTTCCTACCTCGTCCCCTGCTGGGCACCGCGGTCGACGAAGAAGGGCCTAGCGGTGTGGCCATACTGTCCAGCAACGCTCAGCGGAGAGGTGCGTCTGGAATGGAAGACCTCAGACCACGCTCCCGACCAGCGCCCACCATCTTTCAACACCTGCCATGACAAATAGTAAACGAAATTAGTACAACATAAAAAAAGACCGACATGAATAATAATATGTGTATCACTTAAGTGTATCATCATCAAGTACAACATAAAAAAATGTAATACCTGACACTAATAATAATCTCGATCAGTATCATCAATAAATGCATAATCATCATCATCACTATAATCAATGACGGGCTCATAGGGTTCATTGGCATCAACATGTGCAAGGCCACCTTGACGTAATCGGTCAAGCATTGACAGGTCATCCGCAGCAGTAACCTCTTCTTGTTCCGGCTCTTCTTGTTCCTCCTCTGGGGTGATGTCGGATTCATTGTTTTGGGGTGAAGTATAGCGGTTCTTGAAACGCTTTTTGGAAAGACGTGTCTCTTGGAAGAATTCTCCTTCATATGTGTCTGGGTTAATGTGAGGTTCATAATCCTCTTCCTTTGGGGGAGAAAGTCTAGCACGTGGCGGCACTTCATAAACGACATCCCAACCTTTCAGATTTGGATTAGTTTGGCAGGCCCACGGTAGATAGAATACTTGGTCGCCTGTTGAGCCATAATATAGACATCAGGAACATCTAAATGAGTGCTTTGGTTGATTTCAACTAGCCCTACATGTTCATGAGTCCTTCTAGTCTCCTTCGGCTGAAACCAATAACATTTGAAGACTACGACATTCGGTGGATTTTCACCATAGAACAGAAGTTCATAAATTGCTTCAACTCTCCCATAATACTCGGTACCTCCTTCGCCGATAGCAGATACACAACAATTTGTTGACTTTCGGTCGGCCATAGATAGCTCTTTGCCATAGGTACGAAAGCGATACCCGTTGATGTCGTACTTGTCAAATGAACGGACCTTGTAGTCAAAACCATTAGCGACTTGTCTCAATTCGGCGTCCATAGACTCTGAATTAGCCTACAAGTTTAATATGAAAGGATTGTTGCATTATGCACAAATTAGGGAATGATATGAAATTGTCTAATAGAAATTACCGTTTGTTTGAACCAAGAGATGAAACCGGGATAGCCACCTCCTTGCTTTGCGAGAAGCTCATACTCTTCGACGGAATCCTTTTGGATCTCCGCTCCATACGAGAATATGGTGACGTATCGACTGTATGACATATCCAGGAATAAGAGTAGTTCAAAGGAAATAGAAGTTGCGAAACAATGTATCGAGAACTTACTCGATGTACGGCCGCACTTCTATCAGGTTGTTGAAGATATACAACGAAATGGTCCGCCATTCTTCGTTATCCAAAGATACTGGATGTGAAACACTAGCTGGTGCGAGATTCCCTTTGAATAGGCCGAGGTTGGATCCACCCTTTTTAGGCTCGTCAGCATTGTACCGAGGCTTCGGATTATGCAAATGATGATTTTTGGCTTCGTAGTGCGCTGTTACGAAGTTTGCCGCCTCCTCTGTGATGAATGCCTCAGCCATCGATGCTTCAATTCTACGTTTATTTTTACATTTTTCTCGAAGCGTCTTCTGCATCCTCTCAGTTGGGTAGCACCAACAATTTTGCACGGGCCCCCCCAATCTTGCCTCGGTCGGGAGATGCAAAATCAAATGCTGCATTGGATTAAAGAAGCCCGGTGGAAAGATCTTCTCTAACTTGCAGATCAACTCCGGCGCCAACTCTTCCAATTCTTCTAGCACGCCAGGCGATAGTCCTTTCGCACAAAGAACACGGAAGAAATAGCTGAGTTCTGCCAGTACTAGCCATTCATCCTCAGGGATGAAGCCACGCAACATCACCGGCATTACTCGCTCAATCCATATGTGCCAATCATGACTCTTGAGACCAAATATCTTCAGTTTATCAAGATTCGCTCCCCTCTTTAGATTCGCTGCAGACCCATCGGGGAACATCAACTGCTGTTGCACCCACAAGAGAATTTCCCTCATAGCTGGCCTTCCAAGATTGAACCATGCCTTTGGCTTCATCCAGTTCTGCTTTCCTTTCGGTTCTTTCATGTTTTGTAACGGCCTATCACATAGCTCCTCCAGATCGACTCTAGCCTTAGTATTATCCTTTGACTTCCCATCTATGCCGAACAATGTACCAAAAAGTGCCTCGGCGATATTCTTCTCAGTGTGCATCACGTCGATGTTGTGTGGGCAAAGGAGGTCTTTGAAGTAAGGCAGATCCCATAAGCATGTTTTGTGAGTCCACGCGTGCTTAGTATTATACCCCTTGAAGTACCCTGGACGTTGTGGATCTGGCTCGAGAGCGTTTAACTGATCCAGGGTCTGTCGGCCTGTCAATGCAGGTGGTGCAGAGTTTTTGACAACTCTACCCCTGATGAAGTTCTTCTTGTCTTTCCTGAACTTATGGCGAGGATCCAGGAACAGTCTATGCATGTCGAAGAAAGAAAACTTGCGACCGGCCTGAAGCCAACGAAACTCAAGAGCTCCCTTGCATGTGGGGCACGGGAACCTTCCATGCACACACCAGCCAACGAATAGCGCATTCGCCGGCAAGTCATGAGTCGAGTACATGTACCAGACACGCATTATGAAGTTCCGTTTGCTAAAGGCGTCGTATGTCTTGAACCCATTATCCCAGGCTTCTTGCAATTCGTCCTTAAGCGGCTACATGTACACATTCATATTTTTGCCCGGATAGTTGGGTCCTGGAATTATCAACGTCAGGAAAATGTTCTTTCTTTGCATAATCTGTCCGGGGGGAGATTGAGTGGAAAGACAAATACGGGCCAACAACTGTATTGGGCTGCCGTCATACCAAACACATTGAACCCATCCGTGCTGATGCCGACTCGAGGATGCCTCGGATCTGCCGCTTTGTCAGCATGTAATTCATCAAACTTTTTCCACGCAACACCATCCGATGTGTGTACCATCATCAGATTCCCATCTGCATCTAGTTCGGTTCTTTTGCCTGTTTTGTGCCATGTCATCTGTCTGGCCGTCTCTTCGACCATGAAAAGACGTTGAAGTCTTGGTACGATTGGCATATACCGAAGAACACTAACAGGGATTTTGGTCTGTGTCTTCTCACCCATACCGTTGTCTACCACAATATACCTGGAAGACTTGCAAATGGGACAATAGTTCAAGTCCGCATAGTCAAGCCTAAATAAGGCACATCCTTTCTCACAGGCATGTATCTTCTCATAGGGCATCTTCAGTGCACGGAGGATTTTGTCCGACTGGTACAGGTTTGCAGGCATTACATGGCCTTTGGGTAGAAAGCGTCCAAATACTGTCATAATTGCGTCATAGCATTCTCTGCCCAAGTTGAACTGAGCCTTCAGAGCCATTACTTGTGAGATGGCATCCAACTGACAAAGCTCAGTGTGCTCGTGGAGCGGACGTTTCGAAGACTCCAACATTTCATTGAAGGCCTTTGCAGATTCCTCCATCTCCTCGTCCGAATCCCGAGCATCATCATAGCCTTGCACCATGTTTTCCATCCCGGTACCATGCTCGTCGGTGCGACGATGATCCACCTCAGCTCGGTCACGTTGGGCATACTCACCATGAAATGTCCACACCGTATAATCAGGCGTAAAACCACTCTTCTGCAGGTGTTTGCCCATTTCAGCCTCTGTCTTCTTTTCCCAATTGCCGCACCAGAAACAGGGGCACCAGGTTTTCTTTTGGCCATTTGCAAATGCGGCTTGCACAAACCCCTTAGTTTTTGTGAACCATTCAGCGCTCCATTTGTTCTGACCAGTGTGACCGGTATACATCCAAGCACGGTCACTCATCTTGACTTTCAGAGCTACTGGACACACAACAATTATATATGTAATTCACCATGTATATATTCATCAGTTGATCTACTTTGTCAATTTTATTACGTCCATGCAACCTACACTCTAATAGGTAATGATAGGTCCTAATCCCACCCGTGTATGTGTAGATTGGGTTTATTTTCCCATGCTATGCTCCGGATCCGATGCAAAATTTCGGCAGCACCTCCCCGCTGTTCTCCTGATACACGTCTCTGCAATAAACAGAGAGGATGTGTACCCGGAGAACAACAGGGGAGGCACTGACGAAATATATGCGTCGGATCCGGAGCAAAGCATATGGGAAAACGAACCCAATCTACACATACTCGGGCTGTCCATGGATAGCGTTGGACAATTCGAAAGAATCAAGGTTATAAATATGCAAATGCATGCATATTTATAACTATGACGCTTTCGAACGGGAGACACATATTGGTTACGCATACTGATGATTCAAGACACATATATAGCTAGCTATCAAGTTTCATCGGAATAGATCAAATAATTAATGGGGGAGGAGGACTTGTCATTTGTGCTCACCCACGAACGAAGGGGCAGAGCTCGTCAAACGCACGACGAGGTCGTCGAACACCAAACCTCGCAGCGATGAAACAACTGCACATTTAAAACTACACGATCAACACAATTATATATGATGTTTTTCATAACAAAATCGAAAAATATATGACCTAACTAATAATTCACAAATATATGACCCCGTCGGCCTCTGGAAGGCCAAAGAACACCTTTTCGGGAGGTGTCGGTGGTCGGGGTGTCCTGTCGGTGTCGGGGTCTCGGGGTCGGGGTGTCTGGTCGGGGTGCCGGGTCGGGGTCGGGGTGCCGTGTCGGTGTCGGGGTCGGGGTGTCGGGTCCGGCTCGGGGTCGGGGTGTCGGGGTCGGGGTCTCGGGGTCGGGGTGCCGTGTCAGTGTCAGGGTCGGGGTGTCGGGTCAGGCCCGGGGTCGGGGTCTCGGGGTCGGGGTGTCGGGTTGGGTGCCGGGTCGGGGTCGGGGTCTCGGGGTCGGGGTGTCGGGTCAGGCTCGGGGTCGGGGTCTCAGGGTCGGGGTGTCTGGTCGGGGTGCCGGGTCGGGGTCGGGGTGCCGTGTCGGTGTCGGGGTAAGGGTGGGTGTGGTGTCAGGGTGTCGGTGTCGGGGTGTCGTGTCGGTGTCGGGGTCGGGGTCTCGGGGTCGGGGTGTCAGGTCGGGGTGCCGGGTCGGGGTCGGGGTGGCATGTCGGGGTCGGGGTGTCGGGTCAGGCTCGGGGTCGGGGTGTCGGGGTCGGGGTCGGGGTCGGGGTGTTGGGGTCGGGGTCTAGGGGTCGGGGTGCCGTGTCGGGTCGGGGTTTTTTCCTCTTTTTTCCTTTTCTTCTTCTTCCTATTCTTCCTTTTCTTCCTTTTCTTCCTTCTTCTTCTTCTTCTTCTTCTTCTTTCCATTTTCCTCTTCTTCTTCTCCTCCTCTCCTCTTTTTTCTTCTTCTTCTTCCTCTTCTTCTTTTTTCTTCTCCTCCTCCTCTTCTTCTTCTTCCTTTGCTTTTTCCTCTTCTTCTTCTCCTCCTCTCCTCTTTTTCTCTTCTTCTTCTTCTTTCCTCAAACTAAACTAAATCTAAACCTAAAACTAAACTAAAACTAAACCTAAAACTAAAACTAAAACTAAATCTAAACTAAAACTAAAAAAGAAAAAAACAGAAAAAAAAAACAGAAAAAAGGAGGGGGGCTCACCTGGGGCAGGGCAGGTGGAGGAGGGGGGCGGGGCGGTGGAGGAGCTGGCCGGGGCGCCGGGGCGGCCTGGGGCGGCGGGGGGCCGGGCCCGGGGCGGTGGGGCGCGGGGCGGCGGGGGGCCGGGGCGGGGGGGCGACGGGGCGGCGGGGGGCCGGGGCGGCGGGGGCGACGGGGCGGCAGGGGGCCAGGGCGGCGGGGGCGACGGGGCGGCGGCGGGGGCGAGAGGCGGTGGCGCGCGGCGGTGGGGTGGGAAGTGGTGGCGGGGCGAGGAGAGAACAGAGAGGGGCGGGGGGTACGGGCCGTTAGATACTGCCCTCTTTGCCGTCCGCCCCTCTTTGCCGTCCGCCCTTTTGCCTCTTTGCCGTCTGCTGGCAGACGGCAAAGAGGTGGGCCGTTAAGTTTTTCCCAAACGGGCGGGGGGTGGGGGCCACCTCTCTCTTTGCCGTCTGCCAGCTGACGGCAAAGATTCTTTGCCGTCTGCTGGTGGACGGCAAAGATCTGGCGGACGGCAAAGAGCTTCTTTGCCGTCAGCCTGATCTTTGCCGTCTGCTTTTTGGTAGCTGATGGCAAAGAGCTTCTTTGCCGTCAGCTAGCAGACGGCAAAGAGCTGGCAGATGGCAAATTAGCTGATTCCAGTAGTGGTAACCTTCTGTACCCGAGAGATCCCATCTCGAGGCCTTTTCCGGAGCTCCGCCGGAGGGGGTATTGATCACGGAGGGCCTCAACATCAACTCCATGGCCTCTCCGGTGATGTGTGAACTTTACTTCAGACCTACGGGTCCATAGTTATTAGCTAGATGGCTTCTTCTCTCTCTTTGAATCTCAATACAAAGTTCTCCTCAATCTTCTTGGAGATCTATTTGATGTAATCTTCTTTTGTGGTGTGTTTGTCGAGATCCGGTGAATTGTGGGTTTATGATCAAGTTTATCTATGAACATTTTTTGATTCTCCTCTGAATTCTTTTATGTATGATTGGTTTATCTTTGCAAGTCTCTTCGAATTATTAGTTTGGTTTGGCCTACTAGATTGATCTTTCTTGCAATGGGAGAAGTGCTTAGCTTTGGGTTCAAACTTGCGGTGCTCGTTCCCAGTGAAAGAAAGGGAACCGACACGTATTGTATTATTGCCATCGAGGATAAAAAGATGGGGTTTATATCATATTGCATGAATTTATCCCTCTACATCATGTCATCTTCCTTAAAGCATTACTCTGTTCTAATGAACTTAATACTCTAGATACTTGATGGATAGCGGTTGATGTGTGGACTAATAGTAGTAGGTGCAGAATCGTCTCGGTCTACTTGTCGCGGACGTGATGCATATATACATGATCATACATAGATATTCTCATAACTATGCTCAATTCTATCAATTGCTCGACAGTAATTCGTTTACCCATCGTAATACTTATGCTCTTGAGAGAAGCCACTAGTAAAACCTATGGCCCCCGGGTCTATCTTCCATCATATTAATATTCCAATACTTAGTTATTTCCTTTGCCGTTTATTTTACTTTGCATCTTTATTTCTCTTTATCATAAAAATACCAAAAATATTATCTTATCATATCTATCAGATCTCACTCTCGAAAGTGACCGTGAAGGGCTTGACAATCCCTATATCGCGTTGGTTGCGAGGTTCTTATATGTTTGTGTAGGTGCATGGGACTTGAGCGTGATCTCCTATTGGATTGATACCTTGGTTCTCAAATACTGAAGGAAATACTTACGCTACTTTGCTGCATCACCCTTTCCTCTTCAATGGAAAACCAACGCAGTGCTCAAGAGCTAGCACTCGCAACCAACGCGATAAAGGGGTTGTCAATCCCTTCACGGTCACTTACGAGAGTGAGATCTGATAGATATGATAAGATAATATTTTTGGTATTTTTATGATAACGAGAAATAAAGATGCAAAGTAAAATAAACGGCAATAGAAATAACTAAGTGTTGGAAGATTAATATGATGGAAGATAGACCTGGGGGCCATAGGTTTCACTAGTGGCTTCTCTCAAGAGCATAAGTATTACGGTGGGTAAACAAATTAATGTCGAGCAATTGATAGAAAAACGAATAATTATGAGAATATCTAGGTATGATCATGTACATAGGCATCACGTCCGCGACAAGTAAACCAAAACGATTCTGCATCTACTACTATTACTCCAGACATTGACCGCTATCCAGCATGCATCTAGAGTATTAAGTTCATGGAGAAACGGAGTAATGCAATAAGAACGATGACATGATGTAGAGGGATAAACTCATGCAATATGATATAAACCCCATCTTTTTATCCTCGATGTCAACAATACAATACGTGCCTTGTTGCCCCTGCTGTCACTAGGAAAGGACACCGCAAGCTTGAACCCAAAGCTAAGCACTTCTCCCATTGCAAGAAAGATCAATCTAGTAGGCCAAACCAAACTGATAATTCGAAGAGACTTGCAAAGATAAACCAATCATACATAAAAGAATTCAGAGAAGATTCATATATTATTCATAGATAAACTTGATCATAAACCCACAATTCATCGTATCTCGAGAAACACACCGCAAAAGAAGGTTACATGAATAGATCTCCAAGAAGATCGAGGAGAACTTTGTATTGACATCCAAAGAGAGAGAAGAAGCCATCTAGCTAATAACTATGGACCCGAAGGTCTGAAATAAACTACTCACACATCACCGGAGAGGCCATGGAGTTGATGTAGAGGCCCTCCGTGATCAATGCCCCCTCTTGCGGAGCTCCGGACAAGGCCCTAAGATGGGATATCTCGGGTACAGAAGGTTGCGGCGGTGTAATTAGGTTTTTGTGGTGCTCCTGGATGTTTGGGGGTACATGGATATATATAGGAGGAAGAAGTACGTCGGTGGAGCAACGAGGGCCCCGCGAGGGTGGAGGGCGCACCCAGGGGGGTAGGCGCGCCCCCTGCCTCGTGGACTCCTCGATTGTTTCTTGACGCCCACTCCAAGTCTCCTGGACCACGTTTGTTGAGAAAATCACGTTCCCCGAAGGTTTCATTCCGTTTGGACTCCGTTTGATATTCCTTTTCGGCGAAACTCTAAAATAGGCAAAAAAAACTGCAATTTGGGCTGGGCCTCTGGTTAGTAGGTTAGTCACAGAAATGATATAAAATTGTAAAATAAAGCCCATTAAAATACAAAACAGATAATGTAATAGCATGCAACAATCAAAAATTATAGATACGTTGGAGATGTATCAAGCATCCCCGAGCTTAATTCATGCTCGTCCTCGAGTAGGTAAATGATAAAATAGAATTTTTGATGTGGAATGCTTTCTAACATATTTCTCAATGTAATTTTTATTCATTGTGGCATGAATGTTCAGATCCAAAAGGTTCAAGACAAAAGTTTAATATTGACATAAAAATAATAATACTTCAAGCAATTGTTTCATACTTTTGATGTTCTCAAACTTTTTCAATCTTCACGCAATACATGAGCATGAGCCATGGATATAGCACTATATGTGGAATAGAATGGTGGTTGTGGAGAAGACAAAAGGGATAAGATAGTCTCACATCAACTAGGCGTATCAACGGTCTATGGAGATGCCCATTAATAGAAATCAATGTGAGTGAGTAGGGATTTCCATGCAACGGATGCACTAGAGCTATAAGTATATGAAAGCTCAACAAAAGAAACTAACTGGGTGTGCATCCAACTCTCTTGCTCATGAAGACCTAGGGCATTTTTAGGAAGCCCATCATTGGAATATACAAACCAAGTTCTATAATGAAAAATTCCCGCTAGTATATGAAAGTGATATCATAGGAGACTCTCTATCATGAAGATCATGGTGCTACTTTGAAGCACAAGTGTGGAAAAAGGATAGTAGCATTGTCCCTTCTCTCTTTTTCTCTCATTTTTTTGGGCCTTCTCTTTTTGTATGGCCTTTCTTTTTTTTTTGTCTGGAGTCTCATCCCGACTTGTGGGGGAATCATAGTCTCCATCATCCTTTCCTCACTTGGGACAATGCTCTAATAATGATGATCATCACACTTTATTTACTTAAAACTCAAGAATTACAACTCGATATTTAGAACAAAATATGACTCTATATGAATGCCTCCGGCGGTGTACCGGGATGTGCAATGATGCATGAGTGACATGTATGAAGAATTATGAACGGTGGCTTTGCCACAAATACAATGTCAACTACATGATCACGCAAGCAATATGACAATGATGAAGTGTGTCATAATAACGGAACGGTGGAAATTTGCATGGCAATATATCTCGGAATGGCTACAGAAATGCCATAATAGGTAGGTATGGTGGCTGTTTTGAGGAAGGAATATGGTGGGTGTATGATACCGGCGAAAAGTGCACGGTATTAGAGAGGCTAGCAATGGTGGAAGGATGAGAGTGCGTATAATCCATGGACTCAACATTAGTCATAAAGAACTCATATACTTGTTGCAAAAATCTACAAGTTATCAAAGCAAAGTATTACGCGCATGCTCCTAGGGGGATAGATTGGTAGGAAAAGACCATCGCTCGTCCCCGACCGCCACTCATAAGGAAGACAATCAATAAATAAATCATGCTCCGACTTCATCACATAACGGTTCAGCATACGTGCATGCTACGGGAATCACAAACTTTAACAAAAGTATTTCTAAAATTCATAACCACTCAACTAGCATGACTCTAATATCACCATCTCCATATCTCAAAACAATTATCAAGTATCAAACTTCTCATAGTATTCAATGCACTTCTATGAAAGTTTCTATATTATTCCTAAAAGCAAATTTCCATGTTGTTCTAAAGGACTCTCAAAATAATATAAGTGAAGCATGATAGATCAATTATTTCTATAAAATAAAACCACCGCCGTGCTGTAAAAGATATAAGTGAAGCACTAGAGCAAAAAACTATATGGCTCAAAAGATATAAGTGAAGCACATAGAGTATTCTATTAAATTTCAAATCATGTGAGTCTCTCTCAAAAGGTGTGTACATCAAGGATGATTGTGGTAAACTAAAAATCAAAGAATCAAATCATACAAGATGCTCCAAGCAAAACACATATCATGTGGTGAATAAAAATATAGCTCCAAGTAAAGTTACCGATAGACGAAGACGAAAGAGGGGATGCCTTCCGGGGCATCCCCAAGCTTAGGATTTTTGGTGTCCTTGAATTTTACCTTGGGGTGCCATGGGCATCCCCAAGCTTGGTCTATTTCCACTCCTTGTTCCATAATCCATCAAATCTTTACCCAAAACTTGAAAACTTCACAACACAAAATTTAAATAGAAAATCTCGCGAGCTTCGTTAGCGAAAGAAAACTAAACACCACCTAAAGGTACTGTAATGAACTCATTCTTTATTTATATTGGTGTTAATCCTACTTTATTACAACTTCTCTATGGTTTAGAAACTCTTTTACTAGCCATAGATTCATCAAAATTAGCAAACAACACACGAAAAAACAGAATCTGTCAAAAACAAAATAGTCTGTAGTAATCTATAGCTAACGCAAACTTCTGGAACACCAAAAATTCTAAAATAAATATCTGGACGTGATGAATTTATCTATTAATCATCTGCAAAAATAATTAACTAAATATCACTTTCCAAATAAAAATGGCAGCAATGCTCGTGAGCCCTGAAGTTTCTGTTTTTTACAGCAAGATCAAAAAGACTTCCCCCAAGTCTTCCCAACGGTTCTACTTGGCACAAACACTAATTAAAAAAACACAACCAAAACAGAGTCTAGATAAATTATTTATTAATAAACAGGAGCAAGAATCAAGGAATAAAAATAAAATTGGGTTGCCTGCCAACAAGCGCTATCGTTTAACGCCCCTAGCTAGGCATAAAAGCGAAGATAGATCTAGGTATTGCCATACTAATAGGATAGATCACGAAAACTCATTTCATATTCTCTATGTTCGGCAGCAAGTTTTATTTGAGGCAAGAAAAATTAATCAAAAGGGCTAAATTTAATGGGATAGAAGTCCCCAAGATAAATTTTGGGAGGTATAGGTTCCTCCTTTGACCCTTCATATTGCACAACCAATTCATCATTATAAGCATTCTTTTAACAAAACTTCGTGAGCCCATACTCGAGAGAATATCCTAGCTCATTATTTCGAATATCAAAATCCTTATTAAGTTCGGAAATTCTATCAACTAGAACATTGGTAGGAACCTTTTTTCTAAGGTTCTCATTAAAAGCAACATAGTCTAAAGATTGAAAACGCATTATTTCCTCTTGATCAAAGAGGATTGCCTCTATGGGAGGATGGCCAGCGTACACCCTATAGTGCGCAAAGATTTCTTTGGCCTCTTTTATTATAAATCTGAACTCATGAGCCAAAAAGATAGTAGCGGCACGCTTAATAGAAGAATGCTCAATATTAGAATATTCTAGGAAAATCCTTTGTATGCAAGGATGCATGTGCATAAATTGCCTTTCAAGTTCAACTACAAGCATGGCGATAGCGTCCGCAAGACCACTAGCTCTATGAAGAATAGAACTACCCATAGAAGGCAAAGCACCAGCACAAGTAAAGAAATCTTGGATAACTCCTTTTCCAATAATATTACCACTACCGATTCGGAATTTTTTTTTGTATGTAAGATAGGGGGTTCTTCAGCAGGAGCATCATAATTTTCCATGTTATTATTATTGTCCATATCGACAATAATTTCCCCAATTTAGACATAACGGCAGAAAGTGCGAGGAGCAAAAGGAAGAGGGAGGCGAACAAAAAAGAGAGGGCGAAAGGAAAAGAGGGCGAATAAAACGGCAAGGGTGAAGTGGGGGAGAGGAAAACGAGAGGCAAATGGCAAATAATGTAATGCGAGGGATAAGAGTTTGTGATGGGTACTTGGTATGTCTTGACTTGTGCGTAGACTCCCCGGCAACGGCGCTAGAAATGGCTCGTTCTCGGGAGTCAAATCTTGACTTGACTTGGCGTGAATCTCCCTGGCAACGGCGCCAGAAATCCTTCTTGCTACCTCTTGAGCACTGCGTTGGTTTTCCCTTCAAGAGGAAAGGGTGATGCAGTAAAGTAGCGTAAGTATTTCCCTCAGTTTTTGAGAATCAAGGTATCAATCTAGTAGGAGATCACGCTCGAGTGCCACGCACCTACACAAACAAATAAGAACCTCGCAACCAACGTGATAAAAGGGGTTGTCAATCCCTTCACGGTCACTTACGAGAGTGAGATCTGATAGATATGATAAGATAATATTTTTGGTATTTTTATGATAAAGAGAAATAAAGATGCAATGTAAAATAAACGGCAATAGAAATAGCTATGTTGGAAGATTAATATGATGGAAGATAGACCCGGGGGCCATAGGTTTCACTAGTGGCTTCTCTCAAGAGCATAAGTATTACGGTGGGTAAATGAATTATTGTCGAGCAATAAATAGAAAAGAGAATAATTATGAGAATATATAGGTATGATCATGTATATAGGCATCACGTCCGTGACAAGTAGACCGAAACGATTCTGCATCTACTACTATTACTCCACACATCGACCGCTATCCAGTATGCATCTAGAGTATTAAGTTCATAAGAACAGAGTAATGCTTTAAGTAAGATGACATGATGTAGAGGGATAAACTCATGCAATATGATATAAACCCCATCTTTTTATCCTCGATGGCAACAATACAATACGTGCCTTGCTGCCCCTGCTGTCACTGGGAAAGGACACCGCAAGATTGAACCCAAAGCTAAGCACTTCTCCCATTGCAAGAAAGATCAATCTAGTAGGCACAACCAAACTGATAATTCAAAGAGACTTGCAAAGATAAACCAATCATACATAAAAGAATTCAGAGAAGAATCAAATATTGTTCATAGATAAACCTGATCATAAACCCACAATTCATCGGATCTCGACAAACACACCGCAAAAGAAGATTACATTGAATAGATCTCCAAGAAGATCGAGGAGAACTTTGTATTGAGATCCAAAGAGAGAGAAGAAGCCATCTAGCTAATAACTATGGATCCGAAGGTCTGAAATAAACTACTCACACATCACCAGAGAGGCCATGGAGTTGATGTAGAGGCCCTCCGTGATCAATGCCCCCTCCGGCGGAGCTCCGGAAAAGGCCCCAAGATGGGATCTCTCGAGTATAGAAGGTTGCGGCGGTGGAATTAGGTTTTCATGGTGCTCCTGGATGTTTGGGGGTACATGGATATATATAGGAGGAAGAAGTACATCGGTGGAGCAATGAGGGGCCCACGAGGGTGGAGGGTGCGCCCAGGGGGGTAGGTGTGCCCCCCTGCCTCGTGGCCTCCTCTATTGTTTCTTGATGACCACTCCAAGTCTCCTGGATCACGTTTGTTGAGAAAATCACGTTGCCGATGGTTTCATTCTGTTTGGACTCTATTTGATATTCCTTTTTGGCGAAACTCTAAAATAGGTGACGAAAAGCAATTTGGGCTGGGCCTCTGGTTAGTAGGTTAGTCCCAAAAATGAAAAGGTGTAAAATAAAGCCCATTAACATCCAAAACAGATAATATAATAGCATGGAGCATTCAAAAAATATAGATACGTTGGAGACGTATCAGGCTACAATTGATCCCCTAGACTTGTGGTTTATCAAGACCTTTTCCTAGCGTTGTTGCCGGGGAGCCATGGCGTGGGGTGAATATTCTCGCGCGTGCTTGTTTGCTTTATCACTAAGTAGTATTTATTTTGTGCTCTTGTTTTCTACCTTTAGTTATGGGTAGGAAACGCAAAATACCAAAAAAATAGTTGTATCTACTACACCAATGGTTGAAGAACCATTCAAAATCTATCACACTCCTAAAGCTTTTTACTTGGATCATCTTCGATTCCTTTGTGCTCGTGCTAAAACCCCAACTAGCTTAGTTGAGGGCAAATCTTTAGATGAGCATGCTTGTTATGTGCGACACCGCTTATCTCAAAAAGGGGAACTTTTACTGGATCAAATTCATCGTTTGCAGTGCTATGCTTGGAATTTATGTGAAATATATGATGTTACTTGTTCTGAAAACCGTAAGAAACACCTTCCCTACCAATGTGAGTTTAGTGATAATGGAATCGTATCTTCGTATGCTAAGGGTGTTTATAATTACTATGATGTTCAACAAATTGAAGAATTTGTTGCTTTTAAGGGTGCTTATGAAATTGCTTCTTTGATTGAAAAGTATGATGCTACTCTTTACAAATCTGAAAATTTTGTCATACTTAAATATTGTTATGATAATTATGCTTCTAATTCCTATGTTAAACCATATATTGAGGACTCCTCCGCTGTCCAAGAAGAGACTAATATTTTGCAAGAGTCTATGGAAGAAGAAATTGATGAAACTGTGAGCTCATTGTATGAAAAAGATGAGGAGGAGAGAGAAGAACAAAAGGAGGAAGAGCGGATTGTTCACCCGTGCCCACCTTCTAATGAGAGTAACTCTTCAACTCATACATTGTTTAATTTCCCTTCGTGTTCACCGAAGGATGATTGCTATGATGACTGTTATGATCCCGTTGATTCTCTTGAAATATCCTTTTTGATGAAGCTTGCTATGCTTGTGGCCAAGATGCCAATATGAATTATGCTTATGGAGATGAACTTGCTATAGTTCCTTATGTTAAACATGAAATTGTTGCTATTGCACCCACGCATGATAGTCCTATTATCTTTCTGAATTCTCCCAACTACACTATATCGGAGAAGTTTATCCTTATTAAGGATTATATTGATGGGTTGTGTTTTACTATTACACATGATGATTTTGATAGATATAATATGCATGTGCTTGCTGCTCCTACTTGCAATTATTATGAGAGAGTAACTACATCTCCGCCTCTTTATGTTTCCAACACGAAAAAATTGCAAGAAACTGTTTATACTATACATTGGCCTTTACTATGTGTGCATGAATTGTTCTTTTATGACATGCATATGCATAGGAAGAGAGTTAAACTTCATTGTTGCATGATATATGTTACCTTGTGCACACTACTAAATCACAAATCGTTGTTAATTAAAATTGGCTTTGATATACCTTGGGATCCGGGTGGATCCGTTACTTGAGCACCATATGCCTAGCGTAATGGCTTTAAAGAAAGCGCTGCCAGGGAGACAACCCGGAAGTTTTAGAGATTCATTTATTTCTGTTGAGTGATTTTATATAGTTTCAAAACAAAAAAATAGAGAGGGGAACCCAAAACATTTCAAAAAGGAAAGTGAATGTGAGAGAGACAAGCATTGTTGAAGTGGGGGAGCTCCTTGAACTTTGTTCATGCTCACGGAAACTTTGTGAATCTTTATTACCGAAAGTTTTCAACAAAAATAATTATACCCTTGTACAATTCCATTGTATTATAAAAATAATGTGCCAAGGTTTGCCTTTAGGATGCTTTAGATGCTTGTTGGTTGGTACGATGGAGGACAGAAACTTTGGTTGTAGTGTGCGATTTTACATTTTTTACTGGAACGTCAAACAGTTCTGAAACTTTTTGAACTGTCTTTATATACAAATTTTTAATTTTTCCTAATTTTTGTAGAATTTCTGGAGTACCATAGGTATGGTTAATGTTCAGATTATTACAGACTGTTCTGTTTTAGACAGATTCTGTTTTTGATGCATAGTTTGCTTGTTTTGATGAAACTATTGATTTATATCAGTGGATTAAGCCATGAAAAAGTTATATTACAGTAGCTATAATAAAAAAACAAAATATGAATTGGTTTACAATAGTACTTAGAGTAGTGATTTGCTTTATTATACTAACGGATCTTACCGAGCTTTCTGTTGAGTTTTGTGTGGATGAAGTGTTCGAAGATCGAGGAGGTCTCGATGTGAGAAGAAGGAAGAGAGGCAAGAGGTCAAGCTTGGGGATGCCCTGGAAGGCATCCCATCTTTCTTGAACAAGTATCGGTATGTTTTCAGATTCGTTTCGTTCATGCGATATGTGCAATCTTGGAGCGGCTTTTGCATTTAGTTTTCACTTTTATTTTATGCACCATGCTGGTATGATATAGTCCTTGGTTGATTTATAGAATTCTCATTGCACTTCACTTATATCCTTTGAGTATGGCTTTATAGAATGCCTCATGTGCTTCACTTATATCATTTGAAGTTTGGATTGCATGTTTCTCTTCACGTAGAAAACCGCCATTTGTAGAATGCTCTTTTGCTTCACTTATATTTGTTAGAGCATGGGAACATCTTTTGTAGAAAGGATTACACTCTCTTACTTCACTTATATCTATTTAGAGAGATGACAGGAACTGGCCATTCACATGGTTAGTCATAAAATCCTACCTAAAACTTGTAGATAACTGAATATGATATGTTTGATTCCTTGCAATAGTTTTGCGATATAAAGATGGTGATATTAGAGTCATGCTAGTGGGTAGTTGTGGATTGTAGAAGTACTTGTGTTCAAGTTTGTGATTCCCGTAGCATGCACGTATGGTGAACCGTTATGTGATGAAGTCGGGGCATGAGGTCTTTATTGATTGTCTTCCTTATGAGTGGCGGTCGGGGACGAGCGATGGTCTTTTCCTACCAATCTATCCCCCTAGGAGCATGCGCATAGTACTTTGTTTTGATGACTAATAGATTTTCGCAATAAGTATGTCAGTACTTTATGACTAATGTTGAGTCCATAGATTATACGCACTCTCACCCTTCCATCATTCCTAGCCTCTTCGGTACCATGCATTGCCCTTTCTCACCTTGAGAGTTGGTGCAAACTTCGCTGGTGCATCCAAACCCCGTGATACGATACGTTCTATCACATATAAGCCTCCTTATATCTTCCTCAAAACAGCCACCATACCTACCTATCATGGCATTTTCATAGCCATTCCGGGATATATCGCCATGCAACTTCCATCATCATCATATACATGACTTGAGCATTTATTGTCATATTGCTTTGCATGATCGTAAGATAGCTAGCATGATGTTTTCATGGCTTGTCCATTTTCTGATGTCATTGCTACTCTAGATCATTGCACATCCCGGTACACCGCCAGAGGCATTCATATAGAGTCATATCTCTGTTCTAGATATCGAGTTGTAATATTGAGTTGTAAGTAAATAAAAGTGTGATGATCATCATTATTAGAGCATTGTCCCGGTGAGGAAAGGATGATGGAGACTATGATTCTCCCACAAGTCGGGATGAGACTCCGAACGGAAAAAAAGGAAAAAAGGCAAAAAAAAAGAGAAGGCCCAAAAAAATGAGAGAAAAAGAGAGAAGGGACAATGTTACTATCCTTTTACCACACTTGTGCTTCAGAGTAGCACCATGTTCTTCATATAGAGAGTCTCTTGAGTTATCACTTTCATATATTAGTGGGAATTTTCATTATAGAACTTGGCTTGTATATTCTGATGATGGGCTTCCTCAAATGCCCGAGGTCTTCATGAGCAAGCAAGTTGGATGCACACCCACTTAGTTTCAGTTTGAGCTTTCATACACTTATAGCTCTAGTGCATCCATTGCATGGCAATCCCTACTCCTCGCATTGACATCAATTGATAGGCATCTCCATAGCCCATTGATTAGCCGCGTCAATGTGAGAATTTCTTCCTTTTTGTATTCTCCACACAACCTCCACCATCATATTCTATTCCACCTATAGTGCTATATCCATGGCTCACGCTCATGTATTGCGTGAAAGTTGAATAGGTTTGAGAACATCAAAAGTATGAAACAATTGCTTGGCTTGTCATCGGGGTTGTGCATGATTTGAATGCTTTGTGTGGTGAAGATGGAGCATAGCCAGACTATATGATTTTGTAGGGATGAGATTTCTTTGGCCATGTTATTTTGATAAGACATAATTGCTTGGTTAGTATGCTTGAAGTATTATTATCTTCATGTCAAATGATAGACTATTGCTTTGAATCACTCGTGTCTTAATATTCATGCCATGATTAGATACATGATCAAGATTATGCTAGGTAGCATTCCACATCAAAAATTATCTTTTTTATCATTTACCTACTCGAGGATGAGTAGGAATTAAGCTGGGGGATGTTGATACGTCTCCGTCGTATCTATAATTTTTTATTGTTCCATGCCAATATTCTACAACTTTCATATACTTTTGGCAACTTTTTATACTATTTTTTGGGACTAACATATTGATCCAGTGCCTATGTCAGTTCCTGTTTGTTGCTTGTTTTTTGTTTCGCAGAAAATCCATATCAAACGGAGTCCAAACGGGATAAAAACGGACAGAGAATATTTTTGGAATATATGTGAAATATGGGAAGAAAATCAACGTGAGATGGTGCCCGAGGGAGCCACGAGGCAGGGGGCGCGCCCCACCCCCCTGGGGGCGCCCCTGACCCTCGTGGCCCCCGTAAGGCGGTTACTGCTCTTCTTCGGCCACAAGAAAGCTATTTTTCGGGGGGGGGGGAATCGGAGCGAAGGTTACAATCCAACCAGAGTTACGCATCTCCGGATATATAAGAAATGGTGAAAGGTCAAAATCCCAGAATGCAGAAACAGAGAGAGACAAAGAGACAGATCCAATCTCAGAGGGGCTCTCGCCCCTCCCATGCCATGGAGGGCATGGACCAGAGGGGAAACCCTTCTCCCATCTAGGGAGAAGGTAAAGTAAGAAGAAGAAGAAGGGCCTCTCTCCCCCTCTCTCCCGGTGGCGCCAGAACGCCGTCGGGGCCATCATCGTGTGACGGCGATCTACACCAACACCTCCGTCATCTTCACCAACATCTCCATCACCTTCCCCCCACTATCTATAGAGGTCCACTCTCCCGCAACCCGATGTGCCCTATACTTGAACATGGTGCTTTATGCTTCATATTATTATCCAATGATGTGTTGCCATCCTATGATGTCTGAGTAGATTTTTGTTGCCCTATCGGTGATTGATGAATTGCTATGATTGACTTAATTTGCTTGTGGTTATGTTGCTGTCCTTTGGTGCCCATCATATGAGCGCGCACGTGGATCACACCATAGGGTTAGTTGTATGTTGATAGGACTATGTATTGGAGGGCAAGAGTGACAGAAACTTCAGCCTAGCATAGAAATTGATGCATACGGGATTGAAGGGGGACCAATATATCTTAATGCTATGGTTGGGTTTTACCTTAATGAACGTTAGTAGTTGCGGATGCTTGCTAATAGTTCCAATCATAAGTGCATAAAATTCCAAGTCAGGGATGACATGCTAGCAGTGGCCTCTCCCACATAAAACTTGCTATCGGTCTAGTAAAGTAGTCAATTGCTTAGGGACAATTTCACAACTCCTACCACCACTTTTCCACACTCTCTATACTAACTTTATTGTGTCTTTATATAAACAGCCCCTACTTTTTATTTGCGTGCACTTTATATTCTTGCAAACCTATCCAAAAACACCTACAAAGTACTTCTAGTTTCATACTTGTTCTAGGTAAAGCGAACGTTAAGCGTGCGTAGAGTTGTATCAGTGGTCGATAGAACTTGAGGGAATGTTTGTTCTACCTTTAGCTCCTCGTTGGGTTCGACACTCTTATTTATCGAAAGAGGCTACAATTGATCCCCTATACTTGTGGGTTACCAACGTTACGCCATTCGGGAATAGTGCCGCACTTCGGAACTAGAACCGTCAATAAATTTTTTGAGCTCATGTCTTGTCACATTCCAAATTACTACCACGCTATATTTAATTGCAAACCTGTTCACACCGATCACAACCTAAACGATTTCCCACTTAGGAGTGTATTAATACTCGGCTATAAATACTACTATGCCAAGATGACTGCACATTCCTCCTCAACTCCTCATCCACAAAAACAAACAAGTCATTCAGCATCCTTCCCTTGCGTCTGCCATGGCTAGCGTGAGTTCTGGGTCAAGAGATTACCACCAGGGGGAAGCGAGCATGGAAGCGGAAGCACGAGAGATGTCCCGCCTCGCCGTGAAAGCAGCCGACATGTCCCGCCGCGTGGAAGTAGCAGCACAGAGGTCCCGCCGCGCCGCCGAAGCAGCACGGAGGTCCCGCCACGCCATCGATGCAGCAGACTGGTCCAGCCATGCCATGGAAGCAGCAGAGATGTCCCGCCATGCCGCAGCGGCCAAGGAAAATGTCTCATGGTCAGGCAACGACTCTTGCAGGCGCTTGCATGTGATCGTCCATAGCCAGATGGATTGGATCTTCGGTTGGGAGAGGTTGTAGGACGACATGAAAGCCTCGTTTGAACAGGCTACCAGCGTCATCCGACAACTACAGGATGGCAATGAGAAGCGCCGGGCCAGAAGGGCGAAGCAGGCAGAGGAGACCGTTGCCTTGTTGAAGAGGACAAGCATCATCGTCAAGAAACTTATGGACGAGAATGCCATGCTCCGCATCGAGCACAAAAGGCTGGTGAAGGAATCCTTGGATGCTGCCAAGCAATATGTTAAGGACATGAAACTGATGAACGAGATCATCGCCGCTCGCGGCGAGAACTAGTCTCCGCGACCTGCAGCGCATCAAGAAAGTAGAGATCAGCGAGCCAGATCATTGTATGTGTCTTCCTTCTTCTTTTGTCCTTGTGTATTTCGGGCGTAGCCGCATGTGGATTTTTTAATTATCTCCGTAATTATGTAAGACAATTATTATCCAGTGTCGTCATCCTTATATATTCATCAGTCTTGCTATAAGTCACAGTAGATGCAATATAGGTCCGTCGGATCTTACATGAAGATCCGTGCAAAATTTTCTTTTCGGATTTTCTTTTTTCTCTCTTAAATCTCAGTTGGGTGAGACATAGCCACGCCATTAAACAGGGGCTCGGGCGCCATTAATGGAGACCTTGGGAGAGAGGTGGGCGGCAGATGGAGGTCAAAGGGCTCTCCTCCCGATAAGCACGCGCAAGGGTCTGATCGGACGCCTCTCGTACTCAAATAGCTACCCTACATTGTGCCTCCTAACTAATAAAAAAGGGGACGCGTGGCGGCACGTAAATGGTAAGTAGACCGCCCACGGTTTCAACAATACTTGTGTTTCCGATTGTAACGTGACAGCACTTGTTCCAAAATGACTTTGTTGATTATTAATTTGTGCGCCTTTGCAAATCGAACAGCAAAATTACCACAACATGTTGGTGCCATGTCATGACATGTAGCGATCCGACCTCAAACGGTCAAATCTCTGTGTATAAATGTCATCCCTAGATCGGTAATGCTGACACACACGATACTTGAAGGATTTATAACAGAGTAGCAATCACACACTTATTACATCGATAGACTCAAAAGAGAACTTATTACAATAAATATGGCTTAAGGCCATCTAAACAAGATAACAGCGGAGGGCTTGGAAGATAAAGTGAGTCCATCAACTCCAACGACATAGCTGAGTGTACGACAACGACCTAGCGCACCTTACTCTTCCTCTGAAAAGTCTGCAACATGATATGTTGCAGCCCGGAATGGGTCGGCACATGGAATATGCTGGCAAGATAACACAATAGAGCAATGAACATGTAAATGCTATCACTACATGCATATATGGCTGGTGGAGGCTCTATGGTTATAATGTTTTTGCGAAAAAGCCATTTTTTCCTACAACAAAGGAATATATTTTATTTAACTATCATGGTAGTTGAAAAACATTGAGAATGGTAAAACCCCATCTCAATCCCAATTAAAAGTAATTAACATCCCAACAAATTAATTTAGGGTGATGAGATCCACATGATAATCCAAGAACCAGATACTCAAGATGTCCATAACCGGGGACACGGCTAACCGTGATTAGTTTGTACACTCTGCAGAGGTTTGCACACTTTTCCCCACAAGACTCGATCTCCTCCGTTGTATTTCTCGCACTGCATGGTGTTTGAGAAACGGATGACCGAGACACAGTCTTTCCGGAGAGGTCCCCTTAACCAATAGATAGGCCGGTACACCTACAATCCCCTACATCTGCTAGCCCATCATGGAAAGGTTTCCCAAAACTTACTCAACTATGCTAGAGCCCATAATGGCTTGTGGCTGCACACGGAAGTTTCTAGCATGAATAATCTTATGATCCCTTTGAGCCTGGGTGGTGAACCAAAAAGGGCAGCACTGGTATATCCCCAGGTGCCCGCAACTAATCCACCTAGATGTGTGTTTAAGTATCCACCTTAAGTAAACCATTAATTAATAATCTCACATCTGTCATGGTTACACTCAAACCCAATCCACGTCTACGAGCATAGCATGGCAATAAATAGCATAACGTAGAAGTAACTCCCAGGGTTTGATAATAAAAAGGGTAATAGGTTCTACCTCATCATATACTTCCCAAATCCCACATGTTAAGAGATTCTACTGATGCAATGTTTGATGGTTGAAACTAATGCATAAAAACTGGGTAATAAAGGGGTATGATCAATGTGTTACTTGCCTTGCTTATGATCCGCAAAACCTAGTGACTCGTAGTAGCACGATGCGCACTCCGGGGATTCTAGCGCAAACAAACAATAGCATACATAAGCACTCAAGCAAAGATGCAAGGGTAAAACTTCAAATAATAAGATCCAAAATGAAAGTTCAACTGAAGAGGTTCGATTTGCAAAAAGAATCGATCAAAATGGAGATACGGAACTAAAACTACGGTCAAAAGAACTTCATAGACAATTCTGCTTGAAACCAAATTTTAAATTTTTCAAAACATTGTTCAAGTTGATTAAACAGAAAGAGGGTTTTGAAACGAAGAGTTTGCCATTGATTTCACTGGATTTGGACAAACGGTTAAGAAACGGCCAGGGTTTGAAGATCAGGGGCTAATCTACGATAAAAATAATCGCGGATAGGTCCCTGGCTGAAAAAGAAAATAAAAAGAAAAAACTACGGCGCGAACGTTCGCTAACAGAACCAATCTAACGAAAATCGTTCACTAACAGATCTAAATGAATGAACGTTCGTTAAATAAACTAAACCAAATAAACCCGA